>NW_007730114.1:26891-33586 GCF_000696425.1 Galeopterus variegatus | reverse complement strand
GGAGAGAAACCAGCTTGAAAAGAAAAGCCAAGGACAAAACTCTGAGGAAGACCTTGGCTCATAGGAGAGGGAAAAAGAAAGCACCTCACAAAAGAGTTGCAGGTGGCATAAGGGCCTTACTTTTGCCCTGGGTGCAGGTCTGTGAACTGGCCTTCAGGGAACCTTCCCACACTGGTTCTGAATTTGACATTGAACTTGGCAACCACCTGGATCTACTGTTACAGTTTTTTCCTCAACTCCCTTTTTTCTTTGCTACAGATTTTTTTTTTTTTTTTTGTCTTTTGTCTTTTTCCGTGTCCGGCAACGGATCGCAACCCTCAGTGTTGCCCCCGTACTGGACCGGGGACCGGCAACGGGATTGCAACCCTCGGTGTTGCTCCCATGCCTCGCTCAGCCAGTGAGCGGGAACCGGTCTGTATGTGGGATCCGAACCCTCGGGCGGGAGTGCCCGCCGTGCTTCCCAAGCAGCGCACTTATCCAGTGCGCCACCGGGCCGGCCCTGCTACAGATATTTTAATAGCCTCATCTTAGCCCAGCTTCAGTGACAAGAATGGGAAGTTAAAATACTTTAGTAAGAGTCTTTTCACTGGCTTCAGGCAACCAGCAAGGGAGCAAGAGACCAGGAATTGTTCCTTCTGCCCAGCACATGCAATAGGACAGGGATAATCCTTAGATAATCTGGCAGGGTGGGGGAAGTATATCTCTTTTGTAAAAGATCATCTTCATGGAACAACTACAGCCAAACATGAATATTTTTTTTTTGTCTTTTGTCGTGTCCGGCAACGGATCGCAACCCTCAGTGTTGCCCCCGTACTGGACCGGGGACCGGCAACGGGATCGCAACCCTCGGTGTTGCTCCCATGCCTCGCTCAGCCAGTGAGCGGGAACCGGTCTGTATGTGGGATCCGAACCCTCGGGCGGGAGCGCCGCCACGCTTCCCAAGCGGCGCACTATCCAGTGCGCCACCGGGCCGGCCCCAAACATGAATATTTTAATGAAGAAATGTGAGAGGTACATGAAAAATACGTATTCATGATGTGCCATGTAAGCAAAATTTTGCACCTTAGAAAAACGGAAATCAAAGGAGAGAGTGCCTTTATGCCTTCTGTGGATACAGTGAGGGATGCTCACCATCCCTACTAACTTTTAGGGAAGTCCCAGTAGGTCTAACTCCACTATTTAGAAAAATGACCTTAAAGTCTCAATGCAAATTGAAGACTCCGAGGAAGTTTTCTCACTGGTCCTAGATTAGGAGCTGGGTTAGGGGAGAAAGTAGCTTGTTCCAAAAGGCATTGGAAGCTACTACAAACAAGGCGAATCATAAACCACCACCACATGAGACCAGCAGGGAAGCCTGTCTGCCTGTCTGGCTAGGACAGAGCTGGTGTCTTTCACTCCCCAGCCTCGTTCTAACTAGTCTAACCCTATGCATCCTGCAGCTCAACAGTAGCGCCGTGGACATACAAACAGAGCGGCAGTCTGTTTTATTTAACCTTTGCCTGCCAGCTCAATACAATAGCCCCAACTTCCAGTAATAGCTTGACCAGGCCAGCACTCACGTGAGGTGACACACTGAAGTTCCAAGAGGAAAGTCCTCAGGGAACAGTGGTAAGGATGTGAGCTTGGGCATCAGCCAGACCCAGGCTGCAATCCTGGTCCTATCAATTATGAGCTGTGTGAAAGCAGGCATGTCACCTGAGGCTCAGTGTCCTCATCTGTAAAATGAAGGTATAAATTCTAAACTTGTAAGCTCTGGAAATATAACAGATATACAGTATATCAGATGCCCCATGTGGTACCTGGCACGTAATAGGTGCTCAGCAGATGTTACCTGGAACTGTGCATTAGTTCTAAAGAAAGAAAATGGCACTCTCATATACAAGGGGTCTTCAAAGAGTTCATGGAAAGATTCCATTTTTCCATGAACTTTTTGAAGTCCCCTAACATATCCTCACTTAGACACATTTTTACCAGTCACACGGTCAACTTGTTTTCTATATCAGTACAAGAACATCGGTGGTATTCAACCACTGTCAAATGAACAAAAGCAAAACAAATAAGAAGTTATCATTGCAAACCCACAGTCTGAAAAAGCAGAGTCTTAGACACAGTCAGTCTCTTAAGACAATATTTTAAATCAAGTAACCTTTTAAAATCATTTATTTTACTATATATGTAATTCTTGAGAAGATGATGGGAGGGTTAAAAATAATACAGAAGATAGCCTCAATTTTGTAAATAAGGCATCGGTAAAGAAATGCAATAGTACTATCTACTGACTTGAAGAGGACAGTAAAAACAAGAAAGGGCCATGAAATAAGGATGTAATAAAATACACTAAGAAGGCTCCAAGAAAGGAGTTTCTAGTGTTTCCTATCTGCACTATTTTTTTATAGTTTAAGGTAAAAGCGGTCAATGCCTTCTGAGGAAATCAAGACTCTGCAATAATCCATAGGCAGTGCCTGAGGTGGGTGGCGGCTTACCATCTGTGAGGCAGGCGCCAGGGGAGACTTTCTACAGAGGAATACGAATAAAATGACTTATTCTAGGTCACATAGAACAAACTCAGGAGGGCAAATCTAGTAGTTGGATAGAGCGCCTCCATTTCAAATGCTTTTTCCGACTCTAGGGTTAACTGGTTCCCTGCAAGGTTTTCTGGAGGTGGTCACCATGTCCAGATGTGCACAGATTTAAGCAGTACCTGCGAGTGCCCAGTAGGCGGTGCCCACACATTCATTCAGCAAGACAAAGGCCACCAGTGACATTCCTCCATTCATCATTCCCACCAGGAAGCGAGTTATTGCAAAGAACTCATATGAGGGGGAAAATCCATTTGCAATAGCAAATAGGATATCAAGAGCAAAACCTAGAAAGAGAGGAACAATATTCAATAATACAGAGGCAAAACAACATTTGATGAAAGTAATACATTATATTCATTAGTCTGTAAAATAAACCTTTGTAAACTTACATTTTCTGAACTGTTTTTTTAAGTTTCTCTTAAAAACTATAAAGAAAAGCTGAAGTTTACTTTCTTTATTACACAATTTCTGTCAATCACACACAGTTTTCAATTACTCACAATAATGCTGAAAATGGAAAAATCCTCGCTCATACTTACCTTTGTCAAGAGAACTATTCAGAGTCCTATAGAGCTCATTTGAAAAGAATCAATACACAGAGATATAAGGAAATGGACTGAGTAGACTGTTTCAATCTTTTACTGCTCTCCTTAGAAACATGGCATAAATTGGAATTTTGGGTTTGCAGAATGCACTATTACCTATGAAAAGTTTAATGCGAATATCTGGCCTTACAAGGTCGCTAGTCACTAAAAACTGCTTGGCCAGAATCAACTTTGGCTGCAGTTTGGCCTCCTTTCAGTGTAATCAAAATCAGTTCTGTATCCACATGCCAATTCATTGAGAACCTTAAGGATATAGTCCCCATATTATTTCCTTAAGAATCTTAGGGAAATAAGTCCTCTTATTCAGTTCATGAAGTCTAATGGATTACCTGTGAGATAGACTTTTTTCCTTCCAAAGCGATCTGAAAGCTGACCAAAAGAGATAACTCCAACAAACACACCACTGAAGAAAAAAGAGCTTGCTGCACTGACTTTGTAAGATCTGTTGGCAATTAAAAACCACTAGAGAAAGAAAAAACAAAAGAGAAGCATTTAGGTCACAGAAAAGATGGACGCGTTGAGTCAGCTCTTAAGAAACCAAATGTACAACAAAAACTTCTACACTGGAACTTCTCTACTGCATGATCCATTATTATTCATAATTCGGTAGAGCATTCATCTTGGACAACAGCCAATGAGATTTTATCTTCAGGAACATTATTATTATAAAGTACTCCCAGAATACTCTACACATACCTTATTGCAGAACTGAACATAGTATGACAGCTGATTATCTATGCATCTGTTGTCTACGCCCCCCATTCTGCACCCCTGCATTTCTCGAGAGGAGAAGCCTCATCTCCCACTCATTCCCATTTTTCTGATGCCCAACACACTACCTGACATGTATGAAACAATAAATGCACAATTCTTTTGTTCAATAGGTCAATGGACTTAAAATCCCTTGAGAAGCTTTCCTCAAAAAATTAAACATGAAATACCACATGATCCAGGAAGTCCATCTCTGCATATATAACCCAAAGAATTGAAAACAGGAGCATGATACACCCGCATTCATAGCAGCATTATTCACATAGCCAAGGGTGGAAGCAACCAATGTCTATCAATGGACGAATAAACAAAGTGTGGTACAGACATACAATGAAATGTTATTCAACCTTAAAAAGAAATGAAATTCTGATTCATGCTGCAACATGAACTTTGAATACATTACACTGAGTGAAATAAGCCAGACACAAAAGGACAAATATTGCATGATTCCACTTATATAGGTGTGATCGTTAATTTCAGATGTCAACTTGACTAGACTAAGAAATACAGAGACCTGGTAAAACATTATTTTTGAGTGTGTCTATGAGAGTATTTCCAGAAGAGATTGTGCAGGTAAGCCTGAGTGGACTGGGTGGGAAAGATCTACCCTCAGTATGGGTGGGCACCATCCAATCCACTGGGGGCCTGGAGAGAAGAAAAACAGCGGAAAAGGAGAATCTCTCGCTCTATCTGCTGGATCTGGGATACACTCTTCTCTCTTGTCTGTGGACATCAGAACTCAAGACTCTTCAACCTTTAGGTTCCAAGACTTATACCAGTGGCACCTCCGGCTCTCAGGCCTTTGGCCTTGAACTGAGAATCACACCATTGGCTTCCCTGGTTCTGAGGCTTCCAGACTTTGACTAAGCCACACTACCAGCATCTAGCTTGTGGATGACCTATCATGGGACTCCTCAGCCCTCTCAATCACGAGAGCTAATTCCCCTAATAAATCCCCTCTTGTATATTTATATACATATCCTATTGGTTCCGTCTCTCTGGAGAACCCTGACTAATACAATAGAGTACCTGAAATAGTCAACTTCATAGAGATAGGAAGTTGATAGTGTTTACTAGGGGCTAGGAGAGGGGAATAGGGAGTTATTATTTAATGGGTACAGAGTTTCAATTAGAAAAAGTCCTGGAGATAGGTTGTGATGACAGTTGCAGAACAATGTGAATGCAAAGAATGCCACGAAACTATACATTTAAATATGATTAAAATGGCAAATTTTATGATTAAAATGGTATATTTACCACAATAAAAAAAATTCGCTGAGTACTACTGTCTTGTACTTCAGGGCAATTTATGAACTTAAAGAGAAAGCAATCATCCTCTGTTTAAAATAACATTATCTCGAGTCCTGGCTAGTGATATGTTAAAAGTGGTATTTGGTAACAAGACTAAAGTGAGCCTATGTCACAGAGGTAACCCCGGAGAAACAACAGACCACTTATCTTTTCCCTCTTCTCAGTCCCCGTCCCTAGAGCCAGTGATCAGAGGTTCATGAAGAGCCCCTTCGCATCGAGAACTCGCAGGAAGGCACTCCTGCCTTTCTCCCCTTTCAGACCACTCCTTTCCCATGCTTTGACAGCCAGTCATTATGGCTCACGGCACAACTAACTTCTCTCCTTCCCTGCATTTCCTGTAAGACAGGACTAATAAAGATCTTGATCAGATAGCTTCTGGACATCTCTATGCAAAAAAAACCAAAAGACTCAGGAATTGGGAAATAGATAAGGATTATGCTCCTTCACTAATGCTGTGCTTTACTTCTGAATTCTCTAATTCTTCACATTCAGTTCTTCACAAGGTTAATTAACTGGTTTTCCTAGCCCTTCCTGGATTTACTATTTCTATAATAAACAGGGTGTTATTGCTCTGAGAAAAAATTACCAGGAAATTACTGCTCTTGGCAGCAGTCATGATTACAGTAAGAGAGGGACGGAAGTGATGCGATAAAACTGAACAATATTCCAGACATTTTTTCGTTCAGGTATTCAACAGATATTTGATCAGTTTCTAATACTGGTTAATAACTACTCTACACACTAGAATACAGATTTGAATAAACTGGACATGGCCCCTGCCCTCATGGAGTATAAGTTCCAGAGGAGAAAGACAGACAGTAAATAAATAAATCCACAGAGAGAGATTGGGAGGGAGCCACTTTAGATCAGGTGTTCGGGGAAGGTTTCTCAGGTGGCGGGGGAAGGATGGGGGTGACACTTGTGACCTAAATGATGAAAAGTAACCAGTCATGAAAAGCTATTTGGGGAACATAAGAATAAATACGCAGGGCAACAAAGTCGAGGTGAAGATATCATGTGTCTACAGGGAGGGTGGGATGAAGTGAGGTCAGAGGCGGGCAGGCATCAGATCAGGCAGGGTCCTGCACCACCGTAAGGAGCTGGAGTTTGAGGCTAGTGCAAAGAGAGGACACTGAACTACTGGATTTCCCATTACTGGTGTTTCTGTTTTTTTTGTTGTTTTTTTTTTCCTTTTTGTCTTTTTTCATGTCCGGCAATGGATCACAACCCTCAGTGTCGCGCCCATACCGGACCAGGACCGGCAACGGGATCGCAACCCTCGGTGCCGTGCCCGCACCTCCCCCAGCCGGTGAGCGGGAACCGGTCTGTATGTGGGATCCAACCCCTCGGTGGGAGCACCACTGCGCTCCCAAGCGGCGCACTGTAGCAGTGCGCCACCGGGCCGGCCCTGGTGTTTCTGTTTTTT
>NW_007730114.1:23901-26328 GCF_000696425.1 Galeopterus variegatus | reverse complement strand
CTGCGCTCCCAAGCGGCGCACTGTAGCAGTGCGCCACCGGGCCGGCCCTGGTGTTTCTGTTTTTTGTTTTGTTTTGCTTTGTTTTGTTTTTTTGACCGGTAAAGGGATCACAACCCTTGGCTTGGTGGGGTCCGCACCACGCTCAGCCAGCGAGCACACCGCCATCCTTATATAGGATTCAAACCCACAGCCTCAGCACTACCAGCACCACACTTGGGCCACGGGGTCAGCTCCCACGACTGGTGTTTCTAATGTTCACTCTGCAAGAATACACTACAACAGGAGAGCGTGGGGGCAGGGAGCCTACTGCAATAGTTCAGGAGACAATGGTGGCTCGGACAAGGACGGAAACACTGGTGATGGAGAGAACTGCAGGACTTGGGATGTATTTTGGAGTCAGAACTGGCAGGACTTGCTAATGGAGGGGACATGGTGAGGGAAGGAAGGAAAGGGAGAGTCACCTAAGTTTTTAACTTTAGCCACTCAGTGGGTAGTTGTGACATTTACTGAGATGAAGAAGGCCACAAGGAGTGTCAGGTATGTGGTGGGAATTCAAGAATTCTGTTTGGATATGTTCAGACAGGGTGTGCCTATAAAACACGTAAGTGGAGAGGCCAAGCAGGCATTTGGATATGAGTCTTGAGCTCATGGGAGAGGTTATGAGGATTTATGAAACTATAAATAAGGAAAGTAGGCCCAGGACTGGGGCCCAGGACACTTGCACATTTGGAGGCTGAGTAGAAGAGAACCTTTACAGAAAACTTGCAGGTGGAACTCAGAGAGATAGCAAGAAAAAGGGGGGGTGGGGAGACCATAGTGTCACAGAAGCTACAAGAGGAAATTTGATTCAAGAAGAAAGGAGTAGTCAAGCATGTTGAATGCTGCATTAGATGTCAAGTAAGATGATGAAAGAGACATGAAAGATATATTTGGAAATAAAATGGACTGTTAAGAATATAGACCTCAGTAGAGTGAGAATGGAAGCCAGACTGGAGAGCACTGAAGAAGCAGAGGAAGACGAGGAACTGCAGACGGCAGATGAGCACAAAACGGTTGGAAGAAGTTTTGCTACGGAGCAGAGCCAAGAAATGGGATGGCATCTGATCGGGTATGTGGGGTCAAGGATTATTTGTGTTTTCCAAAGATGGCGTATAGTTGAGCATGAGTGCATGCTGATGAGAACAATCTAGTAGAGAAGATACGCTTGCAGGAGAAAAGTACTTGACAGAGCAAGAAGGGATGGGCTTGAGTGTACAAAGTAGCCTTTGTGGAAGCAGGGAGACTGCTACTGGAAGCTGGAGGAAGACAGAATACGGGTGCAGAAGCAGGAATGAAGGAGCTCCTGATGACGTCTAATGCCTTCATATTTTTAAAAATTTATTTCAATATCAACAATTATTTAAATATCATCAGTTAAAGGAAGTGGAAGTGGAGGGGGAGTTAGAAGTTTAAGGAGGAACAGACAAGTACAATCGATTATGTTTCAATAAATAATAATAAAAGAAGTTTAAGGAGGAAAATGATAAACATAACTCTCTAAGGAGTGGGACGTGGCTTGTTCAAGGGAAATGTTGCCTGAGGTCCAGACTGTTCTGAATGTTCATTTGAGCTTTGTGGTTATTAATTCTATGAGGATAAGGTAGAGAGTTACACCCGCACAGAGTTGGTGATTTTCCAAGAGTATTACGGAGGGAGAGAGACACTAGAGAGTTGAGGGTATTGCCAAGAAGTGATTACTATCATGGAATATATGCTGGTTAAGAAGAAAAGGAAGACATAAGGAGATGGGGGAATAGTGAAGAAATGTCACCATGAGGAAAATCCCCTAAAATTCCAACTTCTCTAAACTTACTGTTCTTGTTCTAATTGAAACCTGGTTGTTCTCTAAGGAAATCATTTGGTGAACTGGATCCCTCACAACTGGAGCCTGCCTTTCCTTTTATACCCATGGACCTGAGATCCCGGGATGGGGGTAGTTAACAAAACTTCAAAACCACGAGCTTGTCTGAAGATCACATTATCAGACCGTGCAACCCACTGCCTTTCTGTGGCAGAGATGCTTAGCTTGTTTTGAAATCTCCATTCTTTCCCCTTTCCATAGTAATAGAATGTTCAGCTGGGCATATGACTGCTCAGAAGGATGACTAAATGTGCCTTCTCCCTTGCAGTTATGTATGGCCATGTTATCAAGTTGGAGCAATGGGCTATAAGCAAAAGTGTCATGTGGCAGCTTCCAGGAACTTGTCTTAAAAGACGACTGACTTGCCCTTTACCCCTTCTTCCTTTCTGCTATCCTCCTGTTTAGAATGCCCATGTGAAAGCTGGAGCTCCATCTGGGGCCACAAGAAAGATGGTCACACATTAGTAAGGATGTGGTCAAAAGCTGGAAGGGGCCTGGGACCCTAGAACACTGAGCAAGGGCCAGGC
>NW_007730114.1:21895-23304 GCF_000696425.1 Galeopterus variegatus | reverse complement strand
TGGGAATTTAACCATGTCAATGCAGTCTTTTTTTATATTATTAACTGAAGAAAAATGGCTGACCTTTAAAGGTCTTATTTTAAGATTAGGAAGCAAAAAAAAGTCAGAAGAAGCCAAAGTAGGACTGCCACATGGATGCCTAATGATTTCCCATCAAAACTCTCCCCACATGCCCTTGTTTGATGAGAGGAATGAGCAGGAGCTCTGCTGTAGTGAGGAGGACTCTCTGGTGAAGTTTTCCTGGGTATTTTTCTGCTAAAGCTTTGGCTAACTTTCTCCACTCTCTTAATAAGCAGATGTTATCATTCTTTGGCCCCCCCAGAAAGTCAACAAGCAAAATGCCTTGAGCCCCCCCAAAAACTGTTGCCATGACCTTTGCTCTTGACTAGTCCACACATGCAGTCACTAAACCACTTTCACCCTTGGTAGCCATTGTTTTGACTATGCTTTGTCTTCAGGATCATACTGGTAAAGCCAAGTTTCATCTCCTGTTACAATTCTTTGAAGAAATGCTTCAGGATCTTGATCCCACTTGTTTAAAATTTCCATTGAAAGTTCTGCTTCAGTCTGCAGACAATCTGGGTGCAACTGTTTTGGCACCAATCAAGTGGAAAGTTTGCTCAACTTTAATTTTTCAGTCAGAATTGTGTAAGCTGAACCAAATGATATGTTATGGCATTGGCTATTGTTTCTGCTGTTAATCATCAGTCATTTTGTTTCGATCAAAATGAATGAAACAAGATTCATTTTTTTCCTCACAAATTGATGTGCACGGTCTGCTACTGCAGGCTTCACCTTCAACATCATCCCTTTAACATCATCCCTTTTTAAAACAAGTTATCCATTTGTAAACTGCTGATTTCTTTGGGCACTGTCGCCATAAACTTTTCATAAAGCATTAGTGATGTCACCATTCTTTCACCCAAGTTTCACCACAAATTTGATATTTGTTTTTGCTTCAATTTTAGCAGAATTCATATTTCTCTAAAAGGAGTGCTTTTCAAACTGATGTCTTATCCTTCTTAGTGACTCAAACTAAATCCTATTTAGACATTATAACAAGTTAGTAAGAGTTCACTTTAATGCAAAAAATTTTGAAATTCTTGAACTTTTTGAAGACCCCTCAAATGGCCTGTAATCAAAAAGATTAAATAATGTTAAGAAGTCCTGATTTAAGAATCTGTAAAGGAAAGAGTATAATACATTTTAAAGTTTCATATAAAAGAGATTAAAAGAGCTCTGACATTTGAAGGAGATATTGTGTTTTGTGAAAAATTTATTTTGGATACGTGGGTAGTTTTGTGGCAGAATTTTCAACTCATAAAGAATGCCTATCGTGGGGCCGGCCCGGTGGCGCACTCAGTAGAGTGCGGCGCTTGGGAGCGCGGCGGCGCTCCCGCCGAGGGTTC
>NW_007730114.1:18488-20666 GCF_000696425.1 Galeopterus variegatus | reverse complement strand
TTTATAATCAACATCTGTATTTTTGTTCATGTGATTACCACAATCACTAAATTGACTTCACTACTTGGGCATTTATTATACTCTATTTTCAAAACGGATTTGAGGGGCCTAGCATTAGAAGCACTGGTACAATCGTTCACTCACCTAAAGAAAGCAGACCTGAGAGGAAGTCAGGCACAACTGGGAGCAGAACCAGTAGCAGGTGCCTCTAACATAAAAGATGAACGGAACATAACCATGGCAAATACAGGTTTGAGCACAGAGCCAGGTGCTATGAGGTTTTCCAGCTCTTAAAGAGGAAAAAAGGTAGGTGAGTTGAAGTGAAGAGAGTTGAGACAGAGATGCTATCAGCTGGGTATTAAGGAAGCTCTAGGAAGGTCTTTTAATACTTATATTCTTATTGCTTAAAGCCTGAGCATAAGTGGCATGTCCCAACAAAAGATAAAGTACTGGTGCATGGCAAGAAAAGTTGCTCTAGCTCCAACAGAAAATGGAATGAAGGTAGCAGGCAGGGGAGTGGGAAGACCCATCAAAGTCCATTACAGTGATCCAGGCCAGCATTGGACAGGGTGGGAGCTTTGAGAAGAGAATGGATTCAAGCTGGACATAGGGATCTAGAGTTCAGAGGTGAGATCTGGGCTGAGTCATCCATGAACAGGTATTATGTGAAGCCACTAGGATAAATTAGATCAACCACAGATTGAGTGAAGTTTTAAAATTAGTTTTAAAGGAAGTAACAAAATATGTCTTTAACATCTCCCTTGAAATCATCAAACCTGAGCTTTATGAAAATGTCACAAATCAAATCAGTCATTTTTCTGACATGGCAGAAATATGATAATCTGAAAAAATAAAGTATTGCTTTAAAATTAACTGCCTGGGGGAGGGCCGCAGCCAAGGCAGGGGAGCATGGTAGAGATAGCTTGGCCTCCATGGTCTGCACCTTCCTGCAGGTGCTGCTGCTGCTCCCTGTGCACACTTGGAGCCCAGCAGCAGCAGAAAATCCACTTTTGCTGGCCTTACCCCNCTCCCTGTGCACACTTGGAGCCCAGCAGCAGCAGAAAATCCACTTTTGCTGGCCTTACCCCACAAGAGCCTGACCCCAGCTACCACTAAGGGTGCCAGCATGACAGGCAGCCGCACTGTCAGCAACACTCTGCAACTGCCAGAGACACCATCGCTGAAGGAGTGGGCCATGACAACCACCACTACAGCAACTTCTGCCACAACGGTGGCTCACTGCCACACCAAGAGCCCCTGCTACCTCACAGGAGACCCACTGACCACTCAGTGGCATACACAGAAGGGGAGTCATTATTGGAACCCAGGGAAAGAGGAAAGAAAAAAGAGAAAACCCACCCAACATCACCCATTCAAATTGAGGAGCACAAGTATACCCCGGTGCACCAATCAGGGTCAGACAGAGCTAGCCAGGGTGCCAACAGGCCCCCTCAAGAACACCTGCCTTAACTTAAGAGTGACAAGATTCCAAGGTGCTACCCCCCAAAATTCAAGAGATTGCCTACATCCTGATGAACCAACATAGTGTTACCAACCTCAACAAGGAAACACTAAGTGCCCCAGGGACTAGGCCACAGAGGCACTCTAACATAAAACCAACATGGAATTTGGTCAAAGTACCAACATAGAGACTATACTACTGTGTCTACCTGGAACCAACACTAAAACACCCCACTCAACTGCCATTATAAAACTCATCTACGAGAGAAACTCCATCTCCTCAAACACCACTTCAGAGTACTATAAAAAGCAACTGCTTTACCAGATGACTAAACACTAGTGTAGAGATACTAGAAATATGAAAAAACAAGAAAATATGACATCACTAACAGAACATAATTATTCCTAAATACCAGATCCTATAGACCAGTAACTCTTGAAATGACTGAAAAGGAATTCCAAGCAACAATCCTTAAGAAAACTCAATGAGATACAAGAAGACTCAGTTAGACAACACAACAAAATGAGAAAAAGTACCCAGGACCTGAAGGAAGAAATTTACAAAGAAATAAATGCCCTAAAAAGGAATGTAGTAGGTCTTGTAGAACTGAAGGATTCATTCAATGTAATAAAAAACACAACGGAGAGCTTAAACAGCAGGCTTGAACAAGGAGAAGAGAGAATTTCTGATTTTTAAGACAGCCTTGTCAAAATAAC
>NW_007730114.1:15739-17773 GCF_000696425.1 Galeopterus variegatus | reverse complement strand
GCAGGCTTGAACAAGGAGAAGAGAGAATTTCTGATTTTTAAGACAGCCTTGTCAAAATAACTCAGGTAGACAAAAAAAAAGAAAAATGAATTTAAAAAAATGAAGAAAATCTAAGAGAACTAGCAGACGACCTTAAGCACACAAATATCCATATCATGGGTGTTCCAGAAGGGGGATGGAAAGGAAAGGGGGATGGAAAGGAAAAGGCATTGGAAACATATTCAACAAAATAATAGTGGAAAACTTCCCAGGTATAGGGAGAGACACAGACCTGCAGATCCAGGAGGCTCAAAGTTCCCCAAACAGATTCAACCCAAAAGAGTCCTCTCCAAGGCACATTATAGTCAAATTGGCAAAGAGAGAATCTTAAAAGCAGCAAGAAAAAGGTGTCAATAACCTATAAGCAATCCCCTATCAGACTAACAGCAGACTTTTCATCAGAAACCCCATAGGCCAGAAGAGAATGGGATGATATTTTCAAAATACAAAAAGACAAAAATTGCCAGCCAAGAATACTATACCAGCAAGGTTATCCTTCAGGAACGAAGATGAAATTGTATACTTCCCAGACTAACAAAAACTGTGGGAGTTCACCACCACATGTCCAGCCCTACAGGAAATCCTCAAGGGAGTACTGCACCTACTATCTGAAAAATAACCATCACTACCATGAATACACAATAAAGAACAAAACCCACTAGTAGAAAAAAAATGAAAACAGTAAAAAGAAAAGAACTTTATCAAACTACATCAAGAAACCAATCAACACAGAAGACAAATGATAAAACAAAAAGAAAGGAACAAAATATATTTAAAACATCCAAACAAAAATCAGTAAAATGCCAGGAGTAAATCAATACTGTCAATAACTCTTAATGTAAAAGGATTAAATTTCCCACTCAAAAGACACAGACTGACTGACTGGATTAAAAAGATAGACCCAACAATATGCTGTCTTCAAGAGACTCACCTCACCTGTAAAGACACACATAGACTAAGAATGAAAGGATGGAAAAAGATATAGCATACAAATGGAAACCAAAAATAAGCAGGAGTAGCTATTCTTATATCAGATAAGACAGACTTTAACCAAAAATCATAAAAAGAGATAAAGAGAGTCACTATAGAATGATAAAGGAATCTACGCAGCAAGAAGACATAACTTTCATAAATATATATGCACACAACGTTGGAGCAGCCAGATATACAAAGCAAACACTATTACACCTAAAAAAAGAGGCAGACCCAAATACCATTATAGTGGGGGACCTGAACGCCCCTCTCTCAACATCGTACAGATCATCTAGGCAAAATATCAACAGAGAAACACAAGATCTAAACCATGTTTCAGTCCAACTAGACTTGGCAGACATATACAGAACATTTCATCCATCAACCACAGAATATACATTCTTCTCATCAGCACATGGAACATTCTCCAGGATAGACCACATGTTAGGTCACAAATAAAGTCTACACAAATTTTTAAAAACTGAAATCATTTCATGTATTTTTTCAGACCACAATAGATTAAAACTAGAAATCAATAACAAAAGAAACTGTGGAAACTATACATATACATGGATATTAAACAACATTCTCCTGAATGACATGTGGGTACAAGAAGAAATTAAAAAGGAAACAAAAAATTTCTTGAAATTAATGAAAATAATAACATATCATACCAAAACCTGTGGGATACTGCAAAATTAGTATTAAGAGGGCAGTTTATTGGAATAAACACATACATCAGAAGAACAAAAAGATGGCAAATAAACAACTTAATGCTACATCTCATAGAACTAGAAAAACAAGAACAATCCAACTCCAAAGTTAGTAGATGGAAAAATAATTAAAATCAGAGCAGAACTAAATGAAATAGAAACCCAAAAAACGATACAAAAGTTCAATGAAAAAAAAAGTTGGTTTTTTGAGAAGATAAACAAAAAAGACAAGCTAATAGCTAGGCTAAGTAAAAAAAGAAGAGAGAAGACACAAATAATAAAAATTAGAAATGAAAAAGGAGACATTACA
>NW_007730114.1:2256-14739 GCF_000696425.1 Galeopterus variegatus | reverse complement strand
TCTGTGAAAATGTCCAAACTACCCAAAGTGATCTACAGATTCAATACAATCCCCATCAAAATATCAATGACATTCTTCNTTAGTAGATGGAAAAATAATTAAAATCAGAGCAGAACTAAATGAAATAGAAACCCAAAAAATGATACAAAAGTTCAATGGAAAAAAAAGTTGGTTTTTTGAGAAGATAAACAAAAAAGACAAGCTAATAGCTAGGCTAACTAAAAAAAGAAGAGAGAAGACACAAATAATAAAAATTAGAAATGAAAAAGGAGACATTATAACTGATACCACAGAAATACAAAGAATCATTAGAGACTATTACAAACAACTATAGGCCAATAAATTTGAAAACCTGAAGGAAACAGACAAATTTGGGAACAAATACAAACTATATAAACTGAACCAAGAAGACACAGAAAACCTGAACAGACCAATAACAAACAAAGAGACTGAAGATGTAATCAGTAGTCTCCCAACAAAGAAAAGCCTAGGACCAGATGGCTTTATTGCTGAATTCTACCAAAACTTTAATGAATACCAATACTCTTCAACTATTCCTAAAAATTGAAACAGAAGCTAGAAGAATGAATACCAATACTCTTCAACTATTCCTAAAAATTGAAACAGAAGCTATTCTCCCAAACTCATTCTATGAGGCAAACATCACCCTGATACTAAAACCGGACAAAGATACAACAACAAAAACACTATAGGCCAATATCTTTGGTGAATATAGATGCCAAATCCTCCATAAATTATCAGGAAATGGAATACAGCAACACATCCAAAAAATTATATACCACAATCAAGGGAGATTCATCCTGGGGATGTAAGGATGGTTCAACATACACAAGTCAACAAATGTGGTACACCACATCAACAAAATCAAAGAGAAAAAACCCTGTGACTAACTCAATAGATGCAGAAAAAGCACTGGACAAAATTTAATATCCCTTCATGATAAAGACTCTCAGCAAATTAGGTATAGAAGAAAAGTATCTCAACACAATTAAAGCCATACACGACAAACCCACTGCCAGTATCATCCTGAATAGGGAAAAGTTGAAAGCTTTTTTCTTAAGAACAGGAACATGACAAGCATGCCCACTCTCACCACTCCTATTTAACACAGTATTGGAAGTACTAGCCAAAGCAATCAGGAAAGAAAAAGAAATACAGGGTATCAAGATTGGAAAAGACAAAGTCAAACTGTCCCTGTTTGCAGATGACATGATCCTATATACAGAGAAGCCTAAAGACTCTACAGAAAAACTCTTAGAATTGATAAATGATTTCTGCACAGTTGCAGGATACAATATCAACATGCAAAAATCAGTAGTATTTTCCTACTCCAGCAAAAAAAGAAATCAAGAAAGCTAGCCCATTTACAATAGTCACAACAACAACAACAACAAAACTAGAAATAAAGTTAACCAAGGAGATGAAAGATCCCTACAAATGAACTACAAATCACTGTTGAAAGAAATTAAAGGGGACACAAGGAGATGGAAAAATATCTCAGGCTCTTGGATTGGAAGAATTAACACTGTGAAAATGTCCATACTACCCAAAGTGATCTACAGATTCAATACAATCCCCATCAAAATATCAATGACATTCTTCACAGAAATGGAAAACACAATCCTACCATTCATATAGAACAACAAAAGACCCAGAGTAGCCAAAGCAATCCTGAGCAAAAAAATAAAGCCGGAGACATTACACTACCTGACTTCAAATTACACTACAAAGCAATAGTAACCAAAACAGCATGGTAATGACATAAAAACGGACACACAGACCAATGGTATGGAATAACCCAGAAATCAGCTCCTATACCTATAGCCAATTGATCTTCAACAAAGGTACCAAGAACATCACTGGGGAAAAGACTGCCTCCTCAATAAATGGTGCTGGGAAAATTGGACATCCATATCTAGAAGAGTGAAACTAGACCTGTACCTCTTCCTATATACCAAAATCAACTCAAAATGGACCAAAGAATTAAATATACGTCCTGAAACTATAAAACTCCTAAAAGAAAACATAGGGGAAGTTCTTCAGGAAGTAGGACTGGGCATAGACTTTATGAATACAGACCCAAAAGCACAGGCAACAAAAGGAAAAACAAATGGGATCATATCAAACTAAAAAGCCTCTGCACAGCAAAAGAAACAATTAACAGAGTGAAAAGACAACAGAGTAGGAGAAAATATTTGCAAAATATGCATCTGACAAAGAATTAATATCCAGAATATACAAGGAACTCAAACAACTTAACAGTAAAAGAACAAGTAACCTGATTAAAAAATGGGCAAAGGAGCTGAACAGGCATTTCTCAAAGAAGATATACAAATGGCCAACGGGCACAAGAAAAAATGCTCAACATCCCTCAGCATCTGGGAAATGCAAATCAAAACCACACTGCGATATAATCTTCCTCCGCTTAGAATGGTAATTATCAAAATGACAGAGAATAACAAATGCTGGCAAGGATGTGGAGAAAGGGGAATCCTCCTACACTGTTGGTGGGACTGTAAAATGGTATGGCTATTAGGGAAAACAGTTGGGAGATTCCTCAAACGACTACAGATAAAACTGCTATATGACCCAGCAATCTCACTGCTGGGTATATACCCAAAGGAATGGAAATCATCATGTCGAAGGAACACCTGTACTCCCATGTTTATCACACCTCTGCTTAAAATAGCCAAGAGTTGAAACCAATCTAAATGCCCATCATCGGATGAGTGGATAAGAAAAATGTGGTATATTTATACAATGGAATACTACTCTGCCATAAAAAAGAATGAAATTCTGCCATTTGCAGCAACATGATGAACTCAGACACTATTATGTTAAGTGAAAAAGCCAGGCACAGAAAGAGAAATACCATGTCCTCACTTATATGTGGGAGCTAAAATTATGTTAAGTGAAAAAGCCAGGAACAGAAAGGGAAATACCATGTCCTCACTTACATGTGGGAGCTAATAAAATAGATGAATGAATGAACAAATACATAAAGAAAAGAGGAAAGGGGATGCAGCAATCACTATAATACATTGGACATTTTGGGAGAGCAGACCAGAGCTAGGGTTGCTGGGTGTGTGATGGGGGGAGATGGTGGAGGGCCACTAGGATCAATAGCATTGTGTAATGGTAGATGTGCTGACTGTCCCGATTTGAACATCACATGTGGCACACTGGTATTGATGTTCGATGCTGTACCCCACAGATATGTACAATAAAAAAATGTTTAAAAAGTTTTAAAAATAAAAAAATAAAATTGACTACATGCTATGTAATTCTAAAAACAAAATTAACATTTGAGTAACAAGAAACATATATTTCAAAGATACATCAAATAGGAAGGCTGCCACAC
Organism: Galeopterus variegatus; assembly: GCF_000696425.1. NCBI lineage: Eukaryota > Metazoa > Chordata > Mammalia > Dermoptera > Cynocephalidae > Galeopterus > Galeopterus variegatus. The sequence goes on along the minus strand of NW_007730114.1, from coordinate 11,357 downwards.
CTTATAGTCAGATAATTAATAACTAACCAACTTCACATAATGTTCTCCTCTCATTCCCACAGCACATGTTCCATTTGGGAAGCTGTAAGAAAAACTCAATGGAATATCAGAAGGAATACTAGAAACAAGTGAGTCCTTGAGACTTAGGAAAACAGCATTAGGTGTTGNCACAAGGAACTCAAACAACTTAACAGTAAAAGAACAAGTAACCTGATTAAAAAATGGGCAAAGGAGCTGAATAGGCATCTCTCAAAGAAGATATACAAATGGCCAACGGGCACAAGAAAAAATGCTCAACATCCCTCAGCATCTGGGAAACGCAAATCAAAACCACACTGTGATATAATCTTCCTCCACTTAGAATGGTAATTATCAAAATGACAGAGAATAACAAATGCTACAAGGATGCGGAGAAAGGGGAATCCTCCTACACTGTTGGTGGGACTGTAAAATGGTATGGCTATTAGGGAAAACAGTTGGGAGGTTCCTCAAACGACTACAGATAAAACTGCTATATGACCCAGCAATCTCACTGCTGGGTATATACCCAAAGGAATGGAAATCATCATGTCAAAGGAACACCTGTACTCCCATGTTTATCACACCTCTGCTTAAAATAGCCAAGAGTTGAAACCAATCTAAATGCCCATCATCGGATGAGTGGATAAGAAAAATGTGGTATATTTATACAATGGAATACTACTCTGCCATAAAAAAGAATGAAATTCTGCCATTTGCAGCAACATGATGAACTCAGACACTATTATGTTAAGTGAAAAAGCCAGGCACAGAAAGAGAAATACCATGTCCTCACTTATATGTGGGAGCTAATAAAATAGATGAATGAATGAACAAATACATAAGGAAAAGAGGAAAAGGGATGCAGCAATCACTATAATACATTGGACATTTTGGGAGAGCAGACCAGAGCTAGGGTTGCTGGGTGTGTGATGGGGGGAGATGGTGGAGGGCCACTAGGATCAATAGCATTGTGTAATGGTAGATGTGCTGACTGTCCCGATTTGAACATCACATGTGGCACACTGGTATTGATGTTCGATGCTGTACCCCACAGATATGTACAATAAAAAAATGTTTAAAAAGTTTTAAAAATAAAAAAATAAAATTGACTACATGCTATGTAATTCTAAAAACAAAACTAACATTTGAGTAACAAGAAACATATATTTCAAAGATACATCAAATAGGAAGGCTGCCACACCTTATTAATAACTAACCAACTTCACATAATGTTCTCCTCTCATTCCCACAGCACATGTTCCATTTGGGAAGCTGTATGAAAAACTCAATGGAATGTCAGAAGGAATACTAGAAACAAGTGAGTCCTTGAGACTTAGGAAAACAGCATTAGGTGTTGCTAGAGAGAAGAGGAAAGGGAGAAAAGGAAGGGTGAACCTAAAGCATGAAGTGAGGTTATGTGGCCCCGTGCTTGGGGCATAGCAGGGAGCAGTCTGGGGTGAGAGAGAAGAGAATCAACTTCCAACGTGAATTTTTTTTCTGTTTTTCACATTTAGTTGATCGTTTTGTGTCAGGGTTTACCTCGTTCCACAGTGCATGTTTAAATACAAATACCTACTAAGATTTCTATTTTTCCAATTGAACTTGTATATTTACTTACTGCCTATCTGACATTCTGGTGACACTTACAAACCAACCATCTCCAGGTTTCTTTCTTTTCCTTCCTCCACCAAACGTGCTGCCTTATCCTTCCCTACTGTAATAGAACACAGAGATCATGAACATTTCTTAAATAGACCATGAACATTAGGGAGACCAAAGAGCAAGTAGGACCTCTCAAACTAATTCTGAGAATGGAGACATACACCCAGCCTCTACTCTGAGCCACTTCTCACTGACTGTTCATGTCACACATTTGCTTGTCTCTGCTTCAGTCTTCCCGTGACCTACACTGCTCACTATTTCCCTCCCCCTCCCTCTCCTCCTTCGTCTTCATGGTGACATTTCATGGAATAACAGTTGAGAAACATGCTATAATCACAGACCACTCTAATGGAGGAGGCAGTGCCTGGTAAATAAAAAATCACCAACACTAAGCTTCTGCAAGCATTGGGTCATTTCCCTTCCCCAAGTAGGCTTTGCCCTTTCTTGCCTTCCTTGTTTTGGCTAGGGCAGGTGACTGACTCTACATGATCACGTATGAGTAATGTAGGACTAAGTCCAGGTGAAGGCATGGCTACCCAGAGGAAAACAAACAGATTTTTTATTCTACTCTTGCCATGAAGCCTGGCACCTGATGGAAACTGACATTCTTCATGCATGCTTTCTCCACGTCTCCCAACTTGCCACCCCCAACCCACCTTGTCCCCTGGTGAACTCCTCTTCATCCTTCTCGACACACCTCACATCTTGCCTGACCACCCTCTCCTTTCTGCCATGTCCTCCTGCTTTAGCTCCTAACATGATGCATGTGTTTACTCGCCTCTCCCCTATGATGCTGTGAGCTTCTTAAGGGCAAATTTGTATTCCAAGTGCTAAGCTCAGAGTGTCTGGCAGCACTAATCAAATATTTGCTGAATTACTTCTGCAATAAGAGTAAATGCTGTAGTCTTACAGCATCTTCACATGCACTATCTCAATGTCACCACTTCAGGCATCAACTGGCAAGTTTATGGGCATGCAGGGAACCACCTAACTGGTCATCGTTTCCTTGGAGCCACCAAATGGCATTCTCATGAAAGGCGGTGTGAGAGAGATTTGGAATTTAAGGGGTTTTCCTTCTTCCTACACCCAATCTGACATCTAGAATGAATACTTCGGTTTTATCTCTAGCCCCTGAAAACACTTTAATTGGTCCACAAATCTCCCCACAGAGAGCAGCTTATACGATCATGCAAAAATAGGAAATGTGCCGTGGATGATGCACAGTATATCAAAGAACCTGCAAGCCAGGCAGGGGCTATGGCGGGTCACAGAGCGGCACCTGGCCCCTCACCTGGCTGCTGTGTCTCTCTTACAAGGTGGAATTGTTCAGGAGCCTGGTGTAGTACCAACAGGCTTTCCCCAACAGGGGGACAGACCACATGGCTGTTCAGGGCATAGCTCACCTCATCACAAAGAAAAAGCAAGACAAAGGGCAGCTTCCCCTGGCAGTCCAACCGAAATAGCAAACAGGATGGGCATGTGCCTACTGATTAAGCTCTTTGTCGCTCCAAGTTGTGCTTTGATGAAAACCAAGTCATATTACAACTGCCATACCTACCCAGACTCCCTGCTTGGCAGTATTTCAAGGTTGCAGGGCTGGAACAAACAGCAGCTTGTCCAACACCCCTGCAGTACGTCCAAGTTGTGCTTTGATGAAAACCAAGTCATATTACAACTGCCATACCTACCCAGACTCCCAGCTTGGCAGTATTTCAAGGTTGCAGGGCTGGAACAAACAGCAGCTTGTCCAACACCCCTGCAGTACATCCTTGAGGGATCTATACAACCAGAGAGCCGGTTACTGTTTTGCCGTGAAAAATTATGAATGGTTCAAATAACAATTCCAACCAAACTTCAGCCCTCCCCTGGTCTTGTATTTCCCGTACAAATATTTACAGCTTTGTACAGGAAAATCTCCCTTCAGTAGAAAATCAGATAATCAGAGGCCTCCTGTGACTAGGGCATACTTAGGGCGTTTCAGGAACAGTTCCATGGTGATTAACTAACTTGCTTCATTTCAATGTAGTTGTCACTCTGAATTACCACTTAACGGGTGAAGTGTGCAGGCTTTAGTAATCAGTAGCACAGGCGTAAGGAAGTGTGACATTAAAAAAAAATTAGCCCCTAAAGCAATTAATTGCAGTGAATTTTTCGAATAGTTTTAATACTCTGTCTTTTGACCCCAGTGTATGGCCTGGGGAAAATATATTAATCTCAAGATAATAGTCAGTCAATTTCAGCTCTTCAATATCCACAATGATATTAAAGATTCCAACCTTATGCTTTTTGGTTGCAAACATTAATTAAGCATGATAATTGTGTGTCTCCATGATATTTGGTGCTTTCTGAATGAGTCAGAGCTCAGGGAATAATTTGAATACAGCAGACAGCAATTTGCTACATAAATTCACCCCAATGGCTATTACCTCATTTTAGAATAGTCAAGACTCATAGATTAGGGGCATTTTTTGCATTAAATACCAAGTTAATCACATCTATCTAATTTTTTTATTCACCCCTCCCAAAACCCTCCACGAAAAACTTCAGCAAGGCCTGATCCAAAGGCAATAAGCTGCAGGGTGGGAGTTTTAAAATGTGTGTATTTAACACAATATCCTTAAACTACAGAGTTCGGTAGACTCTATTCTGATATTTATTTTCAGGAGTTTTATATAACAGATCAACAGGACTTCGTACTTGTTTTTTAACTATGACTTCATTACAAATAATTTTAATAAAACCAAATATTATCTGTATACCACAGATTGCATACTAAGGATATTCACCAACTTAGTGACAAGTTTGGATGCCAGTTTCAGGATTCTCACGTTGGAGATTTGGAGGAGCAACTGAAAAACTAGAGGGGTCATTGGAATTGAACTAAGGCTAAGAAATTATAAGGAGGGTTTTGTTTGGGACTGCACTTCACCATAATGAAGATGAAATCAACTCATAGTGTGGAGATGCGGCTCCTGGCAGATACCGGCTAAAGTGTGGCTGATGTCACCATCCTGCCTGGCACTGCTGGCCGTGGATGCTCCTTGGTCATCATTCTCATTATTGTCTGCTCTGGGGCTGTTTCTCCCTTGACTCTTGTCATTTTGGTAGCAGTGGGAAGAAACTGGGAAGTGACCTATACCACCTGCTCCCAACCACCCTAGGACTTGGAACACCACCCAAACAGGACTCTAACGTCCAAGGCAGGAGCAGAGCATGTGAGTGCACATGCAACATGCTCTGGATGGTGGAGATGAGGGCACATGGGGCAGACACTTCACTCATACCGTGAAATAAAATAAAAGGACATCAGGGAAAACAAGAGATTCTACATTAAAAATTAAAGCAGTGGAGCCCCTTGATAGGTCTCCTCTTACCCATTCAGAGAGGAGAGATGCGGGTGACAGCATTGCCACTGGGGCTGCGGGGCTGAGCAGCATGGGACATGTTAGTTCTATTTGGTTCTCCTTTGTTATTTTTGGTTATATCAGGAAGATGTATGTTATTTGGGCTTGATAATGAATAAAGCTTAACTGAATCATTACTACTTCATTATACTTGAGTGAGTTTTGTGACGGGGGACCACCAGCCAGGATCCTCGTGAGTCTGATACAAATATTCTTAGTCACATCACCTTCAAGAAGGCAAGAGTGTAACACCATTCATGATGGGCTGATTCCGTGCCTCCCTTCCTGCTCTGTCACGTGCTGCCGTGGAAAGGCCACAGGAATCAGTGGCCAGCCCCCTCCATTTACTAACCATGGGACACTTTTTATCTGTTTAGGTTACAAGTCACAACACAAACTTTATTGTTTTCCCTTCTCTTCTAGAATTCATTCTGTCAAAAGAACTTGCAAACAGGTGACTGGCAGCCAGGTGGGTGAGTGTTTATTTCACTCAGCTTTCAGCCTAACAAGTGCACACGGTACACTGTCTTCCCATGGTCACCGTGCTAACCTGCATTCTCGCCCATCTGCCAACCCACACCTATGGGCTCCTCCCATTCCTTCATGGCCAATGAACCACCTGGCTGGGCAGTTGAGCTCTTCACCCTATTCTCATGGAAGAGCTTTGGGGGCAGCCATGGACAACTGGCCTTGGGCCCTGCCCCCCTTCAATGACAACAGCCAAGCATCTAGCTCTTTTACATACCTGAATACCAACTAAGGTACCATTTAAACTAAAGGCTTCCATTCTTATTTAAAAAAAAAAAAAGTTTGACAATCACTGGCGTAGTGGAGAGAATATGGGCTCATCAAATCCCAGACTAGCATCTTATTAGGCATATGATTTACACGGCAAACTCTCCAAATTCTCTACATCTCAGTTGTTTCGTTTACAGAGTGGGGACTAAACAAGCAGTGTCTATGGAAGGCCGAGTGCTCGCCCCAGAGTGCACCAAAAGGCAGTCATCGTCACCTGCCCCTTCACTCTCTCTTCTACCTCTGCACCTTGTATAAACTCTCTTCTCACCCACAATGCTGTGCCAAGTATGGAATGGTCTTGTTGCAGCTGAGGGTCCTGTGGGGTTGTGGAGTTTTGTCCCATGGTGTGGGCCAGCCATACCACCTGTACTCCACCATCAAAACAGCAGGCAGACCACAGCCACCCTTGCAAAGCATCAGGAACCCCCTCAGGCTGATTTAGACTGTTTAGCATCTGGGATGCTCCAAAGATAATGCATCCCCAATCATGACCCCAGAGCGCCCAAAGAGCACCCCCTGGCAGCCTGACTTCCCCCTGCAGTCTGGACACATCTTAGAGCCCCTGCTGGAAACTGAGGATCGCTATACGTACAGGTAATTTGTGCCGTGCAGTACACCTCTGAGAGTGGATAATTGTTTGACACTATGATGAGATGGGGAATATGTGTGCCTCTATACCATGGGAAGAAAGTACCACATAAATGATAATTATGTGTCTATAATCAATTATGTATCTATATGATAATGGCATATACATCCAAGTCTGTGTGTCACAGTGGGAACGTATAGGTAGAATGAGAAAGAGGACAGATAAATAACACAAGAAGAGCAAGAGACAGAAACAGAAAGGCACCCAGACACAGAGAAAGAGAAAGAGAGACACAGAGAGAAAGGCAAAACAGAGTCATTGAGATGGACACAGAAAGACAGAGAAAAAGATGAGGAGTACTAGAGATTGGATGTCCCTTACCCCAACGTTATTGAAGCTTAAATTCCCACTCTATTGTGGGTGGCAAATCCTATTATGGTAATTGAAAGGTGGCCCTTAAAGAGGTGATTAGACTGCAGGACCAGGCCACAGTGAATGGATTAATAATGGTGGTCAGGGGCGTGGTTCTGAGGGCTTTAAAAAAAGAGTGCACGAGGAGCTATCCTTCTCTCTACTCCACCATTTTCCACCATGTGAGACCCCTGCATTGCTGTAAAGCTACCACCAAAGAAGACTGTCATCATAAGCGTCCCTGGACTTTGGACTTCCCAGCCTCCGAAACTGTAAACAATAAGTTTTGTTTTCTTACAAATCACCCAGTTCCAGGTAATTTGTTAAAAGCAACAGAAATGGACTAATACAGGGAGGTAAATACAGAGAGAGACTGAGATGGAGAGAGATGGGGGCAGACGGAAACAGACACAAAGACAAAATGACAGAGACAGAGAGAGAAAAAAGGAGAGAAGGGGTGAGAGGAGAAGGAAGGAAGGGAGGGATGGAAGCAACGGAAGGAGGGAGAGAGGGAAGGAGACACAGAGGTACAGACTGACAGAGACAGACAGAGAGAGAGTCAGGGACTCACAGATACATGTCGGAAGGCTAAGATGCAGGTAATAAGAAAAACATGTAGCTACTATCACATGTAGGTAAGGGAAGGGCCAACTTGGAAGCAACGGAAGGAGGGAGAGAGGGAAGGAGACACAGAGGTACAGACTGACAGAGACAGATGGAGAGAGAGTCAGGGACGCACAGATACATGTCGGAAGGCTAAGATACAGGTAATAAGAAAAACATGTAGCTACTATCACATGTAGGTAAGGGAAGGGCCAACTGAGTCCTTCATTCTTCTCTTCTCAGAGTTGCTTTAAAGATCCTCAGCACTTGCTGGGGAAGCCGTCAAATTCCATTTCTCCGCATCTACCAGCTCTTTATCTTGGGAGTAGTAGCTCTCTGGGCTTGACTAATTCCCCATTCCATCTTTAGCCTCCAGCCAAGCACTGTTTACTATGAGCCTCCTATGTGTCTGCACAGGAGATACAGTGGGGCCCAGGGTGCCCCGTCTCCGCATCTACCAGCTCTTTATCTTGGGAGTAGTAGCTCTCTGGGCTTGACTAATTCCCCGTTCCATCTTTAGCCTCCAGCCAAGCACTGTTTACTATGAGCCTCCTATGTGTCTGCACAGGAGATACAGTGGGGCCCAGGGTGCCCCAGTCCTTGCTGTCCTGAAGCATAGTATCTGACATCTATCCCTTGTCCTATCAAGCCTTCTCTAGCACAAGGCAAGTGCTAGCTGGTCAGTGAACACTTGTTAATAACAGCAGTCCTATGGTAATATCTAAAAGAGTTCCTAATTATAGATTTACTAATATTAATTTCATTCAATTCCTTTAAAATTTGTTGAGTGCCTGCTGTGCTAAAGCATAGTATTGCTATGTTATCTAATTTGTTTTAAAGAATTAAGCACATACAGTGGGATATTCTGCATAAATGTTTCACCCTGGTACCACGAGCATTCTAACCAAAACTGCATTGTCCAGCGGTGGTCAGCTGCCCTTCTCTTCAGAGAGCTCTTTCTCCCAGTGGGAGCTATTACAAGGCCTTCTGGAATCATTGTCTCTATTAACAATGAGCCCTTTGCTTAGTCTTAATTAAAATAGGAGCCTGTTGACTAGCAGTGATGAATGTCAAAAATGAGCTATCATTGGTGAAATTAAAGGCATTCAAGATACATAGACTGTCTCAATATATTTTAGATACACTCCCCACCTTTGCATGAATTTGTGAGATAATCCAGTGTGGTTGTTACTCCTCACCTACAAGGGTTATGCCCTAGGCTAAACCCCACTCTTTGCTTCTGAGCCAATATGAACTCTGGAAACTTCTGTCTGCCTGATGCTGGCTGTGGAATGTGGGTCAGGAGTAGGGGTGGTGGTATCAGTACCCTGCCTGTGGAAAACTGGAGTTCCCCTCTAGTAACCCTGCATGGAGGTTCAGAACAGTATATTGTGTGCTTCTTTGGTAATAAGAATTTAGTTCATAAATGTTTATATGTGTGGAAAAATTTGGTCTGAGATTCACTTTCATTATAATGTGGTAGTGGGATTGTTGGAGAGCAGACGTATAGCACTCACCCATTTCAAAGTACTAGGGAGTATTAAATGGGACTAGGGCTTCCTGGAGAAATGACTGATTCCACAGTTGCGGCAGGGGGGTGCAAGATGAACCTG
>NW_007730114.1:0-590 GCF_000696425.1 Galeopterus variegatus | reverse complement strand
CAAAGGTTTAAGGAATTAATGCCACTTCTACATGATGTCTTCCAGAAAATAGAAAAGGGCCGAACACGTCCCAATTCATTTCATGAAGCTAGTATTACCCTAACACTGAAACCAGACAAAGACATTCCAAAAAAAGAAAACTATAGACCAATATCCCTCACAAATATAGAAGCAAAAATCTTTACCAAAATCTTAGCATATAGAATTCAGCAATATATAAAAAGATAATATGCAAACCAGAGATGCAAGGCTGGTTCAATATTTTAAAATCAATCAGTCTAATCCACCATATTAGAAGGTAAAGAAGAAAAAGCACAAGATTATTGCAATTGATGTAGAAAAATTACTTGACAAAATTCAAACCACAGTCATAATAAAAATTATCAAAAATATTGGAATAGGAAAAGACCTCCTCAACTTGATAAAGAGCATCTACAAAATCCTACAGTTAACATTACACTTACTGGTGAAAGACTGAATGCATCCCTCCTGAGATCGGGAACAAGGCAAGAACATCCATTCTTACCATCTGATGGAGTTTGGATGTGTTGTCCCCACCAAAACTCATGTGGAAATTTGATCCCCAATGT
>NW_007730113.1:192411-206816 GCF_000696425.1 Galeopterus variegatus | reverse complement strand
CGACTGCCGGGAGTGAACTCCTCGGGGGAGGGTCTCTCAGCACACAATTCCTCTTTGACTCTCCCCGGCACGGGTCAGCCCTTTTGGAGGGCTGACTAGGAAACTTCAATGTACCTCGAGGGGTCTCCGTGCACCCCTCTCCCCACCAGAAATCAGTCAGGGGCTCTTCCAAACTGAGGTCCCCAGAGATGGAATCTGCCTCTCGGGAAGAGGAAGTTTATCTGGGGCCGACGCCCAGGGTGTGGCAGAGAGACGATATGGGCGGGCTCATCTTCCCTGTCCCCCCGACGCTGGCCGGGGTCTCCCCACGTTACCAGCCCCGTCAGAGATCTGCGGGGAGAGTGGGATTGTAGGCCAGTCCACAGGCCCTGGGGTGCCCCGTGTCGAGGTAGGCAAATAGTACGTCTTAGTGCAGAGCCAAGCCAACCGGAATGGCTGGCCTGCCCTCACTAAGCCATCCGTCTCTGCCCCCACCCGAGAAAATGGAGGCAGCTCTGCTGTGGGCGCCTAGCCTGGTGTGGTAGTTGGGAGCCAAGCGGGTGGGGAGAAGTCATGCTTCGCCCCGCAAGTGGGGCTGGGCTGGGGGTGACTCACAGAGCTCGCAGCGTTGAGCCGGTCCGGTGCGTTCCACTCCATTTCTGCGCCGGTTCCGCTGGCTTTCCTGGCCTTTGTTGACTGGGCTGCTCTCCCGTTCCCGCAGCCGGGCTTGGGTGCTCTCAGGAGTCCTCCTCTGTGTCGGCCCCAAAACCTCGAACCTGCTGCCACTTGTTTGTCGATGTAGGATCGTTGTTGAAAGAATTATTCACCTTTTGTTGCTCTTGGAAGTGCAATTAATACTCTGGTATCACAGGGCACAGCTCTCAGGATCGTGCTGTCTCCTGGCACGGCCGCTCCAGACCCGTCGCCATCTTGCCTCTTCTCTTAAGTTCTTTTTTAGGAGTTTTACAGTTTCACATTTTACATTTAAGCCTGTGATCCATTTTGAGTTAATTTTCACGAAGGGTGTAACATCTGTATGAAGATACACTTCTGTTCCAGGATCAATTTTGTTCCAGGATCAATTGTTGAAATGACTATCTTTGCTCCATTGTATTACTTTGCTCCTGCATCAGGGATAAATTGATTATATTTATGTGGGTCTATGTCTGAGCTCTCTGTTCTGTTCCACTGGACTATTTGTTTATTCTTCCACCAATACTACAGTGTCCTGATAACTGTAGCTTTATACTAAGGATTGAAGTCAAGTAGTGTTAGTCCTCCAACTTTTTTCTTCACTTGGCTATTCTTGGTCTTTTGCCTCTCCATATAAACTTTAGAATCAGTTTGTAAGTATATAAAAAATAACTTGCTGGGGTTTTGACTGGGATTACATTGAATCTGTAGAGCAAGTTGGGAAAAATTGACATCATGACACTATCAAGTCTTTGTATCTGTGAAAATGAAATCTCTCTCCACTTACTTGTTTAATTTCCTTCAACAGAGTTTCATAGTTTTACTCCTGTAAGTCTTGTATATATTTTGTTAGATTTATGCCTAATTATTTCTTTCATGGGTCCTACTGTAAATGATATTGTTTTTAATTTTAAATTTCACTTGTTGAGGGAGTTTTTATGTAACATTTGAATACTCGAAAGTATCAACTGAACATTTAACTTATATTCAGAGGTGAAAAACAGTTATTAAGGAAATGTGAATATTCACTACATAACTCAGAAAAAAAATTTAAAAGAAAGTGGAAAAATAATACTTGGATTAAAAACTGTACCAAATCATACTCTATAAATTTATGTCTTACAATTTTCAAATCAATAAATTGTCTTTGATAATTTACTCAGTATAAAAATTGATCATAGCTTTGATGAGCATAAAAGACTGGTACCTGAAGTTTAGCAAATAAAAAAGTTAAGGTTTTTTTTAGAAAAAACAAATTTTCATTAGATATCTCCTAATTGCTAGCTAATTATTTTACAGGAAAGAACTGCTACTACACTAATTAGTATATCCTTGACAAAAATCTAGATGTCATAGGTACTTGAACTGATTAAAAAAGGAATCATAACACAAGTTAGCTTTCTTAGTTAATCCATCAAATTGAAAACAGAAAATATATATTCACTGAGATATAGTGCACAGCACTGCCGTTATCTGTAACTTAAACTTGTAGATTCTAGACATTTGTTTTAATTATTGTGAACTTAATTCATATTTTGAAAACCTAGGGAAATAAGACACATCATGTTCAACACTTGCAAATGTTCAATGTGCAAATATTTTCCACTTTACAGATCTTGCATCAAAGATAATGTTAATTTTGTCTCCCTTTTACTGAACGCTTTAAAGCCAGGTGTGTGTGAATTCTATTTTGTTTTGTTTTCCATTTTACTATTTATTGCAAATCGAGGTAATAGAACCATTCATAAAGCACATGTAATACTTTTCATCATATCTAATAGTCACACAAACATGCTTTTCATTTGTTACTCATTTTTTCTTTGTCATTTTCAGTTTTTTAAAAGAGAATTTCAGCTTTTATTTTTTGCATGGCTGCAGAATTGCTCATCACACATAGGGTATTTTAAGAAGTTCTGTGAAATGAAAGGCATTCCATTAGTTCTGTTAGTGAAGAGAGCTCTTTTAAGGGAAACATATTTAATTACTATACAATATTATTCACGGTTTTTAAATTATTTTGCTTTCTTCTCACAGATTCTTCATTAAAATTATTTTAGAATCATGGTCTTCAATGTAAAGAGGGAAGAATAATATATTGCAGCTAATTAAATGTTAAAATTTTAACCATTGATTTTGCTTATGTATACTTTCTATTTTTTAATCTTTAAATATCATATGTGTCTTTATAAATTGATTACAAATATGAGTTCTACATTCAAAGTTTTGGTCCAGATGGAGTTCACAAAAAGCAAATTATAGTATTCTCAAGATATTTTCTTAAACAGTTCCAGTTATGAAATTGGTGCCTCTCCGATAATTCTATTCTTTATTCCTTCCTTTAATTTATTAAGAGGGTGCCTCAAGGATGAGGTATGCGATATTCAGAAGAAACACTGAAGTTGAAATCAGATTTCCATGATGGTATTGGCCAAAACTTAGTACGACCATGATCTGTTGATGAGCACAATCACCCCCTTATTGTGCATACTGAAAGCTGGAAACACTCAACCCAGTCCCCTCCTTGTTCCCATCATCAGCTCACGCTGAGTCATGTACTTCCAATTGTATCTCCTTCTGTCCATGCTCATTAGCAATACCATATACCAGACATCTCCCTTGCTTCTCCCCCAAATTCAATTCATGTCTTACCCCCGCCTAAATTTATCAACCCACTTATTGCCCCAATATAAGTGTGGAATTCATTAGCTGAGCCCTACGTTATCTGACCTTGACAAGACTTTCTTTGCTGCTCTTTTTGTTCAGTCCAGCTTTACCATCTTAGGAAGCCTTTTATGGCTTCTCTTTGCAGCTACACAGGGGCTCACTTAAGTGCCTTTCCAGTACTCTCCCACTGCGCCCAAGTAGTAAGACTTACTGCTGATTTTGATGTACTGTACACAGATTGGCAACTTACTTGACAAAATTTCTTCTTAACTAGACTGTAACTTTTTTGAAGGCAGGCAATATAAATTATATAATCATTGGCTTTCTATCATATCACCAATTTTGAAAGCCAAAAATTTTCATTTCTTACAGTTTCCTGGGAGACGCTGATGCTTCTGCCTGGTTTGGGAACTGCATGTTAATAAGCACTGATCCTGCTAAAGCTGCACAATTAATATTCAATAAATATTTTAAAATATATAAGTGCAGGAAAAAAATCACTAAACCAAAATTTGGAATTTTCTTTGTGATTTTTGTATAAATTTACACATCACTTAATTTTGCTGAAACAAAATGTTTTCACCTGTATGACAAAAATAACAACCAGACAATGGTACCATAAAATACTCTTTCCTAAATTGTTGAAAATTATGATGCACTTAAATATTATATAATGGATGTTCTTTTATTACTCTTATATTTCTTGCTTTGATAAAAAATTTTAACTATGGAATATATCTCTGATCAATGCAAACAGCAATGTGCTCTGAGCCTTCTATCATAATACAAAATTGTATCTGGGATATCCACACTGAAAATCGACCTGTGCAGAGATATGCATATGCGATTCTCCTTGGGTCTCTCATGCTTCTGCAGGTGACAGGTGTTGCTTCAGGCTATCTTTTTAGAGTGCATTTGTATAGCAAACATACTTGGAATATAGCAATAGCATCTCCCTTCCAGGCAGATGGCAGATTTGTTTCCTTACTAACATAATAAAGATAATGTCTCATTCTAGGGCAAAGTGTGGGCAGATATGTCAGCAGCTCCCTTTACAATCTCAGTTTCCTAAACTTGAGCTTCTTCATTTGCAATATACATCCACTGTGAGCACAGCATCCACCCAGGCCCACTGTCACATCTCCCCATGGGACTTGGGAACAATAAAGCTCATGCTGACTGCTGTGCCCTGAGAAATAAAGTCCTTGTCACTATGTCAGGACTCTCATCTATGAAACAATGACAGTCTAATCTCTTAGGTTGTGAGTAAGGTAAAATCTCAGATCTTTCACAATTCATAGCAATTGATGAGATAAATTTACACTTTGAATTCTTAGATTCAAAATGCAGACTCATTCTTCTTTTCTTAAGTTTTCTTGAATTTATTCCAAGAGGAGGAGGAAGAGGAAGAGACTGTCATTAGCATAGAAAGTGTTGGAGGATAATGTCAGTAGTTTAGTTTGAGTAATTTATTTCGGCAGCATAACAATCTGTAAAACAAAATTGAGACACAATAAAGTATACACACACATATGTACGTATACATTTATATCATATTTTTCAAGAAATCTGAAGTGCAAATATCTAGAATGCTTGTAGAACAGATATATTTGAGTACTTGCTATATCAGCATGATAGAAATATTCACTGAACTGAAACTGTAAAAAACCTAAGCAAATAAGGAGGAGAAAGAGAGGCAAATCATGCTTGATAATTTATAATCAGAGCAAAATAACTGGAAATTGGTTGTTCATCATACCTGTTGTAGAAGTAGAGAGGAGAGCAAAATTCAAACTATGTGATATGTTGCAACTACCTGATATATCTAGGTATTAAGTTAAACATAATTACATTAAATACCTAAATACTTAAAACTGTGACTCAGTGGAATAATTTTCCCAAACCACCCAACTAATAAATGGCAGAGCCATGACTTTAACAGGGCCCTGGGGTTTATTTGTTGCTCCAAACTGCAACTCATCTTTCTTTTTTTTTCTCTAATTTTATGCACAATAATAATTGCAACAGTAAAACCCTCTTTCCTATTAAGTAGCAGCAGCAACAAAGCCCCTGGTGTTCTGATGAAAAAGAATAAGCAAATTTACACTGCACTTATTTAAATAATACGAACATAATCCCAATGAAAGATTGAGGCTAATGATTGTACGTAATTCTTACCCTGATCAACTTAATCAAAATTCAATCATTTTGTATTGTATTAAAATTATACTTTTCAAACATAGGGACTTCACCCTTTTATCTGTGGCATTAATGTTGTGAACACCCAAAGCATCCTCTGTTGAACTTGGAAAGTGATACTTAATGTTGACCTTTAACCTTAATCACACTAGTTATATTGCTCACCCTCATTTTTGTATTTTCTGGAACTCCACAGTAAGAGAGAAAACAACAAAAAATATATGGTATAATAAAATGTTTCATTTTATTGTGATGAGCCTTAAAATAAGTTTTTAAGATAAACCTATTTGTGATATTTCTTTAAAGGAAAAATTCATTCTTGGACTTAATGTGATTTTTTTCCAACACATTGAAACATTATTTATATGATCTAGTTTTAAATCTAGAAATTTATGCTTCATTTTTCTTTCTTTTTTTTGCTTCTGCTGCATTCTGTTCTGGTTTTTCTAAATAGAAATCTAATGTGCAGAAACTCCCATTATTTAGTTCTATGCTTGGTATATAGTGCGTAGGACAGACACATCACATAAAAGGACAATACATTAATCTTCGGTGTCTTTTAGGAGGCTAAGAGATTTTTATGTGTGTATAAATTGACAAACCAAAGAAAGCATAACAACATCTGTACTTTACCTCAATCTAAAGACTTATGATTGATGAGCAAGTCGAAGAAAGAAAATCAACACTGGATTTTGTAGTTGCACAAAAAAGAAAAAGAAAATGATTATAAATAAGGGAAATAGTTCTGCTTATGTCTTTTAACTTATTTTCAAAACTACTCCCCGATTCTAGCTCCAGTACAGAACTCTCTCAGTCAACTAGTTTTCTTTAAATCAAATTTTCTTGGTATCTGATTTTCTTTATAATTATGCATATAAAACCATTTTCTTCCTTAAACAGGTGGGTCACTTAAGAACAAAGAACTTTTCTTCATTGACTTTTGTTCCTTCAAGACACTAGCTCATGACTAGAACGTTTGTTTCCAGAGAATATTTGATAAATTAGTGAATGACAGTGTAGAGTAGATTAGGATTCACACGCTTGAATAAGTTATGTTACACAGATTTTTATAGACTGTAAGAAGGCTGCAGTTTTTTATTTTGCATCTTCATCCCAAAAAGGAAGATTATTCTTGTGGAGAGGCCAACTAAGGGAATATTTGAAGTTTCAAAATCGGTTTTATAACTTCTTTTTAGTAATTTTTAAAAAGTTGTTTGTAAGCCCCAAATTAAAATTGTGTTACTCCTTTATTATTATTTTTTTTAATATGAACTCTTTTAAAACTTAAGCAAATGGAATTTATAGGGTTAATCAATTTTGGTTAATTTTTGTGATCTTCTATCTAAAACCTTTTAGAGGTGCTTCTCGTGTTAATGGTGGGCTTTTCTTTAGCTTTTACTGTGCAGGTAGAAGAAAAGGCATTAAAAACAACTGAGAATTTTCTTATCTGCCTTTCACGATGCAAAAAGAAAATCATGTTATAAAAACAAAACAAGCAAAGCAGAAAACATATGGAGAAGACATCCAAAGGTGGAAATATATCAGTCCCTAAGGAAGAATACAAATACACACACAACGTCAAAACCATATTAGAGAAACATGTCTGGGAAGAATCACTTCTTTTATCCAGGGTCATTGCCACCATCTGTGCAAAATTCACAATTCCGTAAATGATTGACTGCTAGAAATAAAACAAACCTCAAAAGTGACAGACTGAATCTGCAATGATATTGTAAGTCTATGGTGGCGTGCATGGCTAGCAATGGACAGTTGGTTCGCTGAGTCAGTCAAAGCTAATTCTCATCTCTGCTGGTCCACATATTTACAGGTGATTAAGGAAGATACCAGACTCCTGGGAGCTTTCGGATTATAAATCCCTTTGCTATGCATCAGTTATCCCACCTTTCAATTTAGCCTTTGCTACCTACGGATGGTCAATGATTTTTAGATGGCAGGTGGTATCAGACTGGGATAAACACAAACTAAGTCAGAGACATTACATAAATAATAGAATAAAAAATGAAACTGTAGTTGTTAAATCACTGTATTCATTTCAGTGTTTCAATAATTGTTTCTTAAGCAATTTCCAAAATCAAACCTAAATAAAGAAATATCTATGTTTATGGTAATTATAATTTAGCAATAAAAAATTCAATGAAACATGACAGTATGTAGTTACTGAAAGAGTAAATTGAAACCTAAAAACAGTTACAGAATTAATAAAAACTAGAATAAAAATGCTCTATGGACAAATAATAAGTGTATTTATTTATTCATTAATTCAAACGTTTCTACATCCATCAAACATTTAATAAAGTCTTACTGTGTTTCTTTATGAGCTAGTGCCTTACAGGAAAAAAAAAATACCCTATTTTAAGTAACTAACCTTGATTTCCATTCTTTGGAGTATATATGCAGCAGCAGGATTGCTGGATCATATGGCAGTTTTATCTGTAGTTGTTTGTGGAAACCACATACCATTTTCCATAATGGCTATACCAATCTACAGTCCCAGCAGCAGTGTAGGAGGGCTCCCCTTTCTCTGAATCCTCACCAGCATATGTTATTCTCTGTCTTTTTGATAATAGCAAGTCCGAATGCAGTGAGATGTTCTCATTGTGGTTTTGATTTGCATTTCCCTGATGCTGAGTGATGTTGAGCATTTTTCATGTGTCTGTTGGCCATTTGTATATCTTCCTTTGAGAAATGCCTAGTCAGCTCCTTTGTCCATTTTTTACCCAGGTTATTTCATTTTTTACTTTTAAGTTGTTTGAGTTCCTTGTATATTCTGGATATTAATCCTTTGTTGGATGAATGGTTTGCAAATATTTTCTCCCACTCTGTAGGTTGCCATTTTGCTCTGTAAATTGTTTATTTTACTGTGCAGAAGCTTTTTGGTTTGATATAATACTATTTGTTTATTTTTTCCTTTCATTACCTGTGCTTTTGGGGTCATATTCATAAATTCTTTTTCCAGTCCTACTTCCTGAAGTGTTTCCCTCTGTGATTTCTTTTAGGAGTTTTATAGCTTCAGGTCTTATATTTAAGTCTATAATCCATTTTGAGTTGATTTCGGCATACAGCAAAAGGTACAGGTCTAATTCCATTCTTCTACATATGGATGTCCAGTTTTCCCAGCCCCATTTATTGAAGAGGTTGTCTTTTCCCCATTCAGTGTTTTTGGTACCTTTTTTGAAAATCAATTGACTGTAAGCATGTGAGTTGATTCTTGTTTTTTTTTTTTTTTTTTTTTTTTTTCCGTTCCCTTGGTCCTTGTGTCTGTTTTTATGCCAATACCATGCTGTTTTTGTTACTATAGCTTTGTAGTATAATTTGAAGTCAGGCAGTGTTATGTCTCTGGCTTTATTTATTTATTTATTTTGCTCAGGGTTTCTTTTGCTATTTGGGATCTGTTATTGTTCCGTATGAATGTTTGTTTTTTGTTTGTTTGTTTGTTTCTGTTTCTGTGAAGAATGTCACTAGTGTTTTGATGGGTATTTCATAGTATCTGTAGATTACTTTGGGTAGTATGAACATTTTCACAATGTTAATTCTTCCAGTCTAAGAGCATGTAATGTCTTTCCACCTTCCTCTTTGAGTCTTCTCTAATTTCTTTTAGTAGTGATTTGTTATTGTCATTGTAGAGAACTTCACCTCCTTAGTTAACTTTATTCCTAGATATTTTATTTTTTCTGTTGTTGTTGACTATTGTAAATGTGCTAGCTTTCTTGATTTCTTTCTTTGCTAGTTCATTGTTGGAGTATTAAAACACTACTGAGTTTTACTTGTTCATTTGGTATCCTGCAATTTCACTAAAATCGTTTACCAACTTTAAAGGGTTTTGTTGTAGAATCTTAAGCCTTTTCTATATATACAGTCATGTAATCTGCAAACAGGGACAATTTGACTTTGTCTTTTCCAATCTGGATGGCCTGTATATCTTTCTGTTACCTAATTGCTCTGGCTAGCACTTCCAATGGAAATCATGACGTTGAGGGGACACCTGCACTCCCATGTTTATCACAGCTCTATTCACAATAGCCAAGAGTTTGAATTAATCTAAATGTCCATTATCAGATGACTGATAGGGAAAATACTTTATATTTACGTAATGGAATACTAATCTGCCATAAAAAAGAATGAAATTCTGCTATTTGCAGCAACATGGATGAACTTAGAGAAAATGATGTGAAGTGGAATAAGGCAGGCACAGAAAGAGAAATACTGCATATCCTCACTTATAAGTGAGAACTAAAACAATAAGCAAATAAATTTTTTTAAAAAAGTACAACAATCACAATAGTACATTGAACTTTCTAAAGGAGAGAACAGAACTGAGGTTATCAGAGGTGGGAAAGGGAGAGGGGATGGGGTTAAGAGAGGAATTGGTAAAGGGCCATGAAAATCAGTTACATCGCATATTGTTGAATATACTAATTATCCTGATTTGAGGACAACATACTGCACACAGTTATTGATATTCAATGCTGTACCCCACACATATGTACAGTCAACTATGTTTAAGTAAATAATTAAATAAATAAGCTTGAAACTAATAAATATAAATAAAAATTATGGAAAATTAACCATTACCTTATTACAAAGAACAATTCAATATAATTATAAAAATAATAGGAAGATGTAGGAGTCTTTTCAAAAAATGGTTCTAGAACAGCAGAACATGCACAGGCAAAAAAAAAAATGAATCTAGACACAGAAGTTACACTCTTCACAAAAACTTACTCAAAATAGATCATTGACCTAAATGTAAACTCAAAACCTTCAAACTTATAGATGATAGCATAAGAGAAAATCTAGATGACATGGATTTTTTCAACAACCTTTTAGATGCAACACCAAAGTCATGATTCATGAAAAAAGAATTGATAAGCTGAAGTACATTAAAATTAAAAATTTCTGCTATGTGAAAGACATTGTAAAGATAATTAAAAGACATGCCACAGACTGGGATAAATATTTGCTAAAGACATATCTGACAAAAGACTATCCAAAATGTACAAAGAACTCTTAAAACTCAACAATAAGAAAACAAACACACTGATTAAAAAATGGGCCAAGACTTGAACAGGCACCTCATCAAAGAAGATATACCCATAACTAGTCAGAATATGAAAAGATGCTCTATATCATTTGTTATGAAGAAAATTCAAAATAAAACAATGAGATACCACTATACACTTATTAGAATAGCTACAGTCCAGAGCACTGACACCACCAAACGCTAGCAAGAATGTACAGCAATGAAAACACTCATTCATTTCTAATGGAATGCCAAACAAACAATACAGCCACTTTGGAAGGCAGTTTGGCAGTTTATTACAAAACTAAACACACTCTTACCATATTATTCAGCAATCATACACATTGGTATTTACCCAATGGTATTGAAAACTTAGAAACCTGCACACTGGTGTTCATTACAGCTTGACTCATAATAGCCAAAACTTGAAAGCAACCAAGATGTCGTTCAGTGGGGAAATGGATAAATAAACTGTGGTGCATGCAGACAATGGAGTATTACGTAGAACTAAAAGTAAATGAGCTACCAAGCCATGAAGAGGCATGGAGGAAACTAAGTGAAAGAAGCCAGTATGAAAGAGTTGCACACTGTATGATCCCAACCATATGACGTTTTGGAAAAGCCAAGTCTACAAAGAGAGCAAAAAGATTTCAGTGCTTACCAGGGGTTGTGGGCAGGGAGGGATAAACACGCAGAACACAGAGGATTTTTAGGTCATTGAAACTATTCTGTGTCATACTATAATGTTGGAAAAATATAATTAAAAATTGTTCAAACCCATTAAATGGACACCACCAAAAGTGAACTTTAATGTAAATTATGGGCTTTTGGTAATGATATGTCCATGTAGGTTCATCAATTGTAACAAATGCAACACCCTGTGGAGGATGTAGATAATGGGGGAGGCTGTGCTTGTGTGGGGATGGGAGTATATGGAATGTCTCTGTACTTTGTGCTTAATTTTGCTGTGAACGAAAAATTGCTCTAAAAATATTAAGGTTTTTAAAATGTTATATGTTAATAGACTCCTTAAATGGTGCAGTTATATGACACAATTAAGTACAAACAGCTTTCTGTAATAGACACAGATATTCCCTTTCAAATACATTTCATTGCATTTCTTCAGGAGAGAGGACCTTCGTAACAGTGGGGACAGTTACATAGTCCGAACACCATCCTTTCTTGTCAGGCATTTCTGAAGGAGAAATTAGTCAATTCTCCCTGACTTATGAGTGACCTGAAAATGACTTCTAGAAGTAGGAATTAGTAGCAATGTGAATATAAAAAAAAAAAAAAAAAAACATGGAAAAAAGAATACAATGTCAAATTCAACAACTATCATAGTCTTTTTTCAAATTTATTATTGGACTGCTGTCCAAATTTGCATTATGAATTTCCAACCTCTTCAAAGGTGATCCTAGACTACATTTTTCTCATCGTTAAAATGGAATGGACAGCAAATATTTCAGATTGAACCAATACTTACATAAGTTAATGGGACTTGCTTGGCTGTAAAGTTAGCAAACTCCATATGCACTTAGTAGACTTTACCTTCTGCTGTGGTGTCATTCCTGGAAGGAGAGCCTTCCAATCCTGTTTCCTAGCATGGCCATGTAGAAAGCCTCCTTCCTGTTCCTCTTTTTCTCCATCATCTATCCTATTGCTACTCTTCTTAATAAGACTTTCAGTTCTAAGTGAAGTGATATTCTCATAGTGTTACAATCAGAGAAATCATTTGTAATCAAAATCTAAATGTTTTGTCATTTGGACAGTAAAGGAAGGGAGTTTTCTCTTGTGTTATTTTCACCCTTTCATTTTTCCGGCAGGGATTGGTTCTCATCACAGGGCTAAACACACATCAATTCTCCCCACGCGTGTGTGAACCATATCCATTCAGCCCAGGGTAAAAAAGTTACACAGTTACAAATAATGGCACGTTGTAAAAGCATGTGATCAATGTTTTACATATATTTTAATATGTGAATAAAGAAATTCTCAGCATAACATTTTATTTATTTATTTATTTTTATTTATTTATTTTTCTTAATTTTATTTTGTTGATATACAATGAAGTTGATTATTGTGGCTCATTACCGAAACCACCCTCCCTCTTCCCTCTCAACATAACATTTTAAAAGATGCATTTGCCTATTAAATGTTCACCATCCCCTTAGCATTTAGAGGTGATTGATCCTTTGCAGCAGTTCGTAGGGTCAACAGCACCTGGCATCAAAAGCACAGCATGAAAATAAGGAGACATGGGAAGGGGTGAGCCAGCTTCTGTCTCCTCCCGTTCTCAGGTGGCATTCAGAGGTGAGTCTTTACCTTCTCCAGCTAATGTTTTCAAGAGTTTAACAATGACAAGAACAAAAGTCCCCCAAAATATGGCCTGCACTGTGTTAGCTAGAGAAGGTTGCTTTGATCTCTTCTCCAGCATGAACCTATTTTACCTTTCTTGCAATAAGCCAAGGATTTGAAAGAGAAGGGTGAGGTAAACATATTAATATATCGAACAAGTTATTCTGTACCTAACCATTGAGTTCTTCGGTGTAGATACAGGATGAACAGGATCTGAATGTTTACATGAGCACACATTGTTAGACAGACACCTTTTGTAATGACAATAATAACAGAACATAGAAAGCATTGAGAGGGCAAGGGCCAGACTCGTACCTATTAATGGAAACATCAGGATCAGATTAGGAAACCAGTTCAAAAATGGAACTTTGATTATGCTCTTGTTCCCTCCCTTCCATCTACTGGGCTTACTTTGAAAGTTATTGAAAAATGAGGAGCCATAGAATGAACATTAGAGGAACATTTTGTACCATCAAGTTTCTGCATCGAGTAGCCTTTGGTACGAACTTCAAAGGAACAAAGAGCATGAGGGTGGCACAGTGGTCCTGTGAAAAGGCAACGATAAGCATCACACGTGACCAATGTGAGAACTTTGCTTTCAAGTGGAATGCCATTGACCATAAATGAACATGGAGAAATGCCAGGCCCCTTTTTTCCTTTTCTTTTTTTTTTTTTAATTTTAACTTTTCAATATACATTGTAGTTGATTTTCGTGACCCTTTACCCGTTCCTCTTTCTCCCTTCCTCTCTCCCCTCCAGCCCACATCATATCTGTTCACTTGTCCTAACAAGTTCAAAGAACTGTTGTGATTGTTGTGTCTTCTTCCCCCCCCAATTTGTTTGTGTGTTTTGATTTATTTTAGCCCCCACAAATAAGTGAGAAAATGTTATATTTCTCTTCCTCTGCCTGACTTGTTTCACTTAATATAATTTTCTCTAAATCCATCCATGTTGTTGCAAATGGTAGTATTTCACTCTTTTTTACAGAAGAGTAAAATTCCATTGTGTAGATATACCACAGTTTCTGTATCAACTCATCTGATGATGGACGTTTGAGCTGGTTCCAACTCTTGGCTATTGTAAATAGTGCTGCAATGAACATTGGAATACAGGTATCCCTTCAGCATAATGATTTTCATTCCTCTGGGTATATTTTTAGGCCCCTTTTTGATTTCAAATACAGAACTGACATCACAACAAGCAGTTTTTACACTCAGGACCAGGGAGAATATGGCATTTTTAAAACTCCAGTTTGATTTTGCATTAGTGGTCATGTAACTCCAAATTGAATTTAAAATGTGCACTCTTCTGAGGTTAAAAGGTTTTAGTATCTTGTAATGTCCCAGGAGGAAGTAAAAGAATTACTTTACACTAGATTTTGACAAATGAAGAACAATCTCCAGGGTGATCACTAAGAATTATAAACAAACAAATATATATATATATATATATATATATATATATATATTTG
>NW_007730113.1:187812-190312 GCF_000696425.1 Galeopterus variegatus | reverse complement strand
ACGCCCATCCACAATGGTGAGGGTGAATCATTATTCGGTCTACTGATTTAAATGCTAATTTTTCTGGACACGTCCTCACAGACACACTAAAAAATAAAGTTTTGCCAGCTATCTAGGCATTCCCTAGCCGAATCAAATTGACACACAAATTTAACTATCACAAGGAGTAATGACAGAATATAGAGCTTTTTCTCAGTGCTGGACTCTGTTTCAGGCACAGAACGTATAAAAAAATCAAGTAAGACACATTCCTCCTGTCCGTGATGGATTAAGATCATAGTAGGTAAGTCAAACACATTAAACAAATTACAATAGTAAAGCATAATGAAGGCTATGGAATAGCCTGGAGAACAAAACACTCTCATAGCTACACTATAAAATATGTAAAATAAAACTAAAGTGATTAGAACAAATGGCTCAATTTCTGTCAATTGAAGGGCTCAGTAGAAAATTCTTTGCTATCATATAAATTTGAGTGTTGTTTATGATCAGGCCAAATAATATGTGGAGTTTTTCTTTTTTTGTTGTTGTTTTTGTTTTTATTTTTGTAATCTACATTGAAGATCTTTAGTCCAATACTTTCTGGTTTTATTGGCCAATCTTCTCATAATTTTAAATGTATAACAGTTTGTATAATGACAAAAATGATTCTCTGAAAAGCTACTGGTTGCAATTGATTGAACACAATGGGTATATTTATTTTTAATTAATAAAGCTGCCTTTGCCAGTGTATAAAAAGATGTTGCTGTAAAATGTCAAAGAGTACAAATATGGGAGAAAAAAATAAATGTTGCATGGAATAAACAAAAACTAGGACAGCTTGCAATTAGGTTTAACTTCCTTCTATTTGAATGATAGGCCTTTGTTCAGCTGATAGCCCAATGAAAAGAAGTTCATTCATAGAACCAAATACCCATCAAAGAAAATTGACAGACCAAAGAAAATTCATTTGCAAGTAGTACTTCTTCTGCACAATCATACTTTATAATGCAGCAATTCATGTCTATATTATTTTTTTCTTTTCCTATAAAATCCATGAACAGAATTCTAAAACTGACTCAGACTTTTATATTTGAAAATACTTGAAAAGAGTTTTGCCTGTGTTGAAACTAATTTCATCCCACTCCTTTTCTGCCACTGAAACACTCAACAATGAAATGTTAACATCTAAACTTAACTTTACAACCTCCCCCGACCCCAGGCTTATCAGATAAAAATACATAATTAACAAAGAATAAAATGTACACAAGTGTCACAAAAAATGTAATTTTCCATCTCAGAACCAAGAGAGGTAAGGTGATTGCGGCCCCAGCCTCCTTCTTTGATCAGAGAGTCCCTACTTATGTCAGAAACCAAATGGTAGAGGCTTGCAGAGTACATCAGAACAGACAGTAAGAGACCGCAGGTGCACACAACGCTTTCAAGGAGTTTGTCTGTGAAGAAAAGAGAGGTGACTGAGTTGGAACGGACTGTGAGTTTGAGGAAGCCTGTTTTAAAAATTTTTTTAAGTTTTATTTTATTTTTAATTAACAAATAATAATTGTATATATTTACGAATACAATATGATGTTTCAATACACGTATAAATTAGGCCAATTAACATATCCATCACCTCAAATATTGATCATATTTTTGAGGTGAGAACATTTAAAATTCTCTCTTTTAGCTACTTTGAAATATACAATAATACGTTATTATTAACTGTAGTCACGATGCTTAAAATGGATTAAAGACTTAAAGATAAGACTTGGAACTGTAAACCAACAGGAAGAAAACATAGGGAAAAATCCCCATGACATTGGTGTAGACAATGCTTTCTTGGATATGGCCCCCAAAGCGCCAATACTGACATCAAAAATAGACAAATTAGATGTCATCAAACTAACAAACTTCTCACAGCAAAGAAAACAGTTAACAGAGTCGGGAGACAACACACAGATTTGAAGAAAATATGTGCAAAGTATACATCAGTTAAACAGCTAATATTCAAAATGTACACAGAACTCAAACTACTCAATAACAGGAAGACAAATAGCCTCATTAAACAATGGTCAAGATCTGAACAGACATTTCTCAAAAGAAGACGTATGAATGGCCAACAGGTTTATGAAAAAATACTCAATATCTCTAATCATCAAAGAAATGCAAATTAAAGTTTTTTTTTCTTTTATTTTTTTATTTTTTTAGTTCTAAAACAGAAAGGACAACATCATGTGTAAATACAAGTGAGAAGACACGAGAGAGAGCGAGAAAGACCAACGATCAGCTGGAAAGGAAGGAATAGATAAAAAGAGATTCCTAAGAGGGCAAAAGCAAACAAATTGAGAAATGAGCTTTAAAACACACAAAAATAGAGCTCAATTTTCACTGAAATCACACAAAGGAAACGATGTGTTCAGAGGATCGAAGCTGACGTTCATTGGTGGAAAATTGAGGCGGCTCTCATCTGATAACTTCTGTTTTTCGTTTTTTTTTTTTTTTTTTTTTTTTTTTTTTTTTT
>NW_007730113.1:180079-187682 GCF_000696425.1 Galeopterus variegatus | reverse complement strand
TTTTTTTTTTTTTTTTTTTTTTTTTTTTTTTTTTTTGTCTTTTTCCGTGTCCGGCAATGGATCGCAACCCTCAGTGTTGCCCCCGTACCGGACCGGGGACCGGCAACGGGATCGCAACCCTCAGTGCTGCTCCCGCGCCTTGCTCAGCCAGTGAGCGGGAACCGGTCTGCATGTGGGTTCCGAACCCTCGGGCGGGAGCGCCGCTGCGCTTCCCAAGCGGCGCACTTATCCAGTGCGCGCCACCGGCCGGCCCGTTTGTTGGTTTTTTAGTTGGTTAAATAATAAGTGGAACCATCTATGGAAAATGTGGGTAAAAGTGTGGGTTCAGATATCTGAGAACAAGTTTTGAAACTAAGCTCTGTGATAGAATGGGAAAGCATGCATTTTCACAGGTCAAGGACATGACTGCAGTAAAAAAGAAAGCACTGGTTTTTTGTTGCCTATCAGAACAGCAATTTGCTAGTTGGGAGGTAGAGGCAATTGGGAACCGCACCAAGTATTTGGTCATTTCATCCATATTCACAATTTTACAGCAAAACTCGGGTTTTTCAAGCATATTCTTTGCAAGTTTTCCCATTCATTCCTGGCGTCGCCTCACTGTAACTTCTCTACCTCCCTCCTGTTTGTTTTTCCCCCAGCTACCGAAAGATAAATGACTTTGTACGTTTTCTGTTTGTTCTTGAAGAACTTACTTATACCTTTTTAGATTTTTGTCTCTAATTTCATTACTTTCAAATTATATTTATCACCTGTTGCAGTTCAGGTGCCCAGGAAGCAGACTCTGAGACAGGAAATTAATTCCTGCTTGTGCAGGAATTTACTGAGAAGTACTCTCAGAATCAACATCTGCGGGAAAGTAAATGAAAAAGGAGAGGGCACAGAGACAAATTGAAAAGCAATGCAGTTGCAGCAATGGCCACAGCCAGTCCTGCAGGGAGAGCTATACTGGGATGGCTCTTCAGTGTTACTCCTGCCTGAGGTAAGGTGACTGGATCTTTATATCCATGCATCGACCAGTTGTTGCATACAAATGTTCCTACAGAGGAGGGATGACTTTCTGCAAGGTGGCACTCCTCACCTGGGACAAACGATAGAGAAGACTCCAGCTGTGACATTCAGGACTCCAATACTCCCAGGAGCTGGAAGAACGACCCTTCAGTCATGAATTGAGGATGAGGGTGCATCGGGACATGCTCTAGTTCCCCCTTTGAGACGTTTATGTCTGCTTGCATCATATGAGAATATCTTGGAGCAGTTCCTTCAGGATTCTATTGGGTTCCTTTCCTGGGGACAATTTTCAATAAGAAGGTCAGTAGAATAAATTATACCTCCTGCTTCTTTAACATGTTGTAAGACTGCAAGTGATATTCATTCTCCTTCTCTACTAAGCATTCCTGATTCCTCTTGGCTCTGGTTAGCACCTCTACTGATTCAGTAACTTACCAGGTAGGGTGTCTAAGATCCTCAACCCTATGAGGTATGAGTCCATAATAACCATGCCGTTGGTGGGAAACTGATCTTGAACGTGTTCATTTGGTCTCAATACTGAAGAAGAAGGTTTCAAAAGATTCTGAGTGAATGGCCTGGGTGCTGAACATTTTCTTCCTTGCCACCATTTATAAAAACATCTTTATGTTTACCCTCTTGATAATAAAGATTAATTCCCTTTCCATGATGTGATTCCTCCCCTGGTCTGCTGTCTCCTGTCTGCTGACCTTAAAATGATTAGGTGACATTAAATCCTAAGGTTTGATGGAGCACATGTTCTGTCCGCTGGTGAATGTCCCCGTGCAAGAACCTACGAGCTCAGAGATGCAGAAATGGGAAGCATCAGTTGTCCATGTGGGTCACTGAGATCAAGGATATTTAGAGATTCTCCTACTTCTCTTCTGTTCTTGAGCCAATATGCTAATGAGGACACAATAACAAATGATGATTGTTGGTTCAAAGTATTTCCTGCATCTTGGGGAATGGCACCTTGTCCTCACAGGGCACCCTCTCTAAGCTGAGAGATCAACTTTATCTTTGATATAGTGTCTCATTGTTTTGTTTAACCAGAAGATCATGGGAGTATTTAATTTGCTAGGTTAAGTGGATCCATAGTCATGTACTCCCTTCTACATGCCCTTGATGTAATTTCTCCTTTCATCTGATGCAATGTCATTTGGAATTTCATGATAATCAATGAAACATTCTGCAGTGCATGCCTGTAAAGTGTATCAGTTCCAGTCAAATGAATCATTGCCCCTTCTAGGGTAGGAGACATCCAGTGAGGTACACCTGTCACCCAGTGATTGGTCTCCCCAAGAAATGCTCAGCATTGGTCAGAGTTGCTGGAATATAGGGCATTCAGCCATAGGAGAGCCTAGATCAGCTTTTGTGAGCAAAAAAAGGTACTGTTGTGCCCATGCCTAGCTTCTGTTCTCCAGATAAGCTATTAACTACAAAAAGAAAAATGGAAATGGAGAGATCCGCCAGTCACCACTTTAATCAAGCAATCAAATTAACCACAATTAGTGGGT
Organism: Galeopterus variegatus; assembly: GCF_000696425.1. NCBI lineage: Eukaryota > Metazoa > Chordata > Mammalia > Dermoptera > Cynocephalidae > Galeopterus > Galeopterus variegatus. Next base: position 185,160 of record NW_007730113.1, on the reverse strand, counting down.
TAATATAACATCATCTGCCTCCTCATATGAATAAATAAAAGCAAACTGAATCCCCTAAGTGGTATTCCTGCCAGAATTTTTTGTGGATATAATGATTAGGAAACAAATGTAAACTTATTTTTAATGTAAAAATTATACATATCAATTAGTCTTTAAATTTGAAAATTGTTAATATGAAAACAAATGAACAACAAAAAAAAAGGACAAGAGTCAGAGGGAATATTTGAAACTAAAAATATGTAACAAGCAAATGCATTGTGTGATTCTGTCTTGGATTTTGGATGTAATTAACAAGTGAGTTGTTAACTCAGTGGAAAATATTTAAATACATTGCATTATTTAACTATTATTATTAACATTCTTAGATGTGTAAATGGCATTGTGGTTATTTATGACAATATTCTCATTCTTAAGAAGCGATACTGATACTTCATAGAACTTTATGAGTAACATATCATATTGTACTATTTAAAATTTAATTAAAAATATAAGAAAGAGAAGAGAAAGATAAAACATAAATGTGGCAGTATGTTAACTGTTGTTGAAACAAATTAAAATGTTTTAAATCTTGAATATATTCAGCTACATAGGAAAATGCTCATAAGATATATGTATATATGTATGTCTTATATATACATATTAAAAAGCTCATAGAACTATTCAAAAGAGAAAGAATTTGCTTATTTGCAATCACACTGTTCGTTAGCTGCTCTCCTTCACATTCATCTGGGTTCCTTCGGCAAGTGACCCCAGTTCAGAATGGGACTGCAGAGATGGGGCAATTTAGATTTATACCAATAAAAGCAAGAGCAAACAGTGTTACACTCACAGTTCAAGAGAAAATGCTGATGATTAATTACAGATACCAAATTTGTCACCATATCCACAAAGAAAGTGCAGAGCAAAAAGACAAAAGTGAGACTTATCAGGCACGTCAGATGCTGGATAAACTCAGACAAAGATGAAGTGCCAAACGTGTTTTATGTTTTTGAGGAAAATGTACCTCAGCAGATGTCACCAGTGGTTAATTGTGAATATTGCAATAATGCATCATTTTTGATATCTTTTTAGTTTTCAATATTATCAGGAAAATACTGTAATACAGAATTTAAAATGCTTTTGTAACTATCAAAAACAGTCTTTTGTAACAAAGATTTATAGAGACAATAGGTAAATCTACATTAAACAAAATGGTCTTAGATGTAACCATCATTCTCAAAATGGCATGGTTTTTAATGTATCTGTTTGCTGTAACACATGCACTGCTGTGAAATATGACTCAGAAAAATCGAGTTTTCAAAGGGATGTTTGAGATGAATTTTCAGAATAAGACAATGTTAGTGCTGTGTGGTCCTGTGATATTCGTGCTTGACTGTGAGGACATTTTGCTTCCAATCTTTATAGACAAATAATGAGGCCAAGAGGAGCAAAGGAGAGAAGTAGAAAGAGGAATTGGACTGTTTAACTCATTTTAGAATGTGATTATAAAATTTCTCCATGTGTCAAATTGTAGCCGAAGCCGTGTGTTCCTAAGGGATTTTCATTCTGCTGATTATGTCGATTCAAGTGATTTTTAGCTTGAGATCTAATTACCTCATTATTGCTTGGGGATTGATATACAGTCAAATTCAAAGATCTCTTTGTCAGGCTTATGAAAGAAAAACAAAACGAATTCCATGAGTCATACTCAAGATACTTAGATTTCAAGATTATCCACTTTCAAATTCTAAAGTTACATCTCATGTTTTTCTTCTTTACCTTTTTCACTATATAGTTGTTATAGTTTCACTTCTCCTATAGATGCAAGAAGTCTTTTTAGAGACCTTTACAGAAAAGGGCTATTTTGGTGTGGTTGAAATGTCATGACCAAGCAGTTGGGAAGCTTAAGTTACACCCCAGTTATGCCACAGAAATTACACTGTCTTATTAGAACTAGTCAGTTAACATCTATGAGCCTTAATCAGCTGCACTAGTATAATAAAGAAATTGAGTTAGATGAAATGAAATGTTCTTTTTACTTCTAACATTCCTATTTCCAAAGAGGTTGACTTCTTAATTCCTATGTAACTATACAGTCCTTAGTTTTAATCTCACTGGTCTTGAACTTATTAAGAGTGATTCATAAAATGATTCTTGAACTTCCAGTTTCCAGTCTGACAGGTAAGGGACTTAGACATTTTCACTCCCATTGTTACAACAAGTAAGAAGCTGAATAAACTGAAATGTAATGACTCTTGTTAGAGCCAATAAAAAATCAAAGTCACAGGGCAAACCATAGCTGCCAGGACAGGAGAAACAGGCAGATATGGAAAACCACATCTTACTGGAGCAGAACCCTTCACTGGAACCAGCCACAGGGGGAATAAAACTGAAAGAAACTTATGCCCCTGACCGAGTTTAGAAAGAAGTCTCTAGGAAAATTTGGAGAGAATAGGATAGACAAAAACAAGGATGCCAGAGAAAATTTTAGCCTCTGACACCAACAGCTACTGCAAACAGTAACAATGTCCAGTCCTACCTAGCCATATGAAAGTACAATCTAACGTGAAACATCTATATTCCCCATGTCTAGCTTTCAACAAAAAGTTATGAGGCACCCTAAAAAGCAAAAGACAGTCTGGAGAAAAAGAACAAATATAAGAACCAGAGTAAGATATGGGAGAAGAGTAGAGATTATCAGACCAGGAATTTAAAATAACTTTGGTAAATATGCTAAAGGCTCTAATAGAGAAAGTGGACAACATGCAAGAGCAAATAAGTAGTATAAACAGAGAAAAGAAACTCTAAGGATGAATCTAAAAGAAATGTTATTTTTAGTTATTATTTATTATAAGCATATTCATTATTACAAATTGTGATTTTTCTTTCTGTTCTTTACCCAACCTATCCCTCCCCAAACCTTCACCCTGCCTTACTCCCATCTCTAGTATCCTTGGGTTTTCTTCTTCTGTTTTGTTGTGGTCTTTCTTTCTTTCTTTCCTTCCTTCATTCCTTCTTTCTTAGCACCCAGTTATGAGTGAGAACATGTGGTATTTCTCTTTCTTTGTCTGGCTTATTTCACTTAACAAATTTTCTCCAGACTCATCCATGTTGCTGAAAATGGCAGAATTTCATTCTTTTTTCTATGGAAGGGTAGTATTCCTTCGTGTATATATACCACATTATCCAGTCATCTGTCGACGGACATTTAGGTTGGTTCCATAATTTGGCTATAAATAGAGATGTGATGAACATGGGAATGCAGGTATCCCTTTGACATGATGATTCCCATTCTTTGTCAAAGGTATCCCTTTGACACGATGCTTTCCGACCATTGGATATATGCCCAGTAGTGCGATTGCTGGATCATATGGTGTCCCGACCCGCGGGATATTCAACGCAGACCCTGGAGGGGGGAGTGGGAATTGGATGGGACAAGAGACACGAGAAATTGAGACAAGACAGTATTCTGATCAAGTCTCGTTTATTGATTCTTAGGTTACATCTTATATAGGAGAAGGCAGGCATGCTGCAAAGGGTCTGGAATGTAAAGATATGATAATATCTTGAGGAGAGACAAAGACAGGACATTCAAAGTAAAGGTTGCCACCCAGAATGTTTATGGTTAAACAGTTTCTAGAGAAGGATAAAAGGTCACTTGCAAATTAACTTGCATAGCCAGGAGCAATCAGTTTCTGGCATAAAGATTGCTAGGCAGCTATCATGTAAAGCATGGCCATCGGAGCAGATTGTCACACAGGAGCGGTCTCACAAGAAGGGGTGTGGAGCTTCAGGCCCCCAACAATTAGAAAGACTCACAGAACTCACTGAAGCTTATTATATGAATGGTTATACTTATTACAGAGAAAGGATACATTAAATGGTATCAATGTCAGGAAGAAGGGCCAAGACACATAATCCTGTCCAGTTAGTGGGCAGCTGGGTATAAGCTCGATTGCTGCCACAAACAATAACTGAACTATTATGAGCACATAAATGGGTAGAAACATTGATTATTGTTTGACAACTTGCAAAAGCTGCAAAGCCTACATCAATTTCAATACTATCATTAATAGAAGGAGATAAAACTGTAAGGGCTGCACTTGCAAAGGAGTAGTTAAAGAACACCGACCATTGGTCGAGTAATTAAGGGATAAATATGGAAAAGCTACAGGTATAGGTCGTCCCATGACCAAGCATAGCCAACAGTCCTGAGCAAGATCAGGATTACTTGTATTAAGCAATTTATAAGTAGCATAAAGAAGATGAGAGGTCTGAGGGTCTAGATTTAATTCATCTCGATTTTCTGGCAAAGCTAATGGATGATAGGTAAGTTGAGGAAATAGGGCATCATGCATTTCCTGTATTTTTTTCTTCCACCTTAAGGGTTCTGGTTTGATCTTGTGGTCCACCTCCATCAGACATATGGACAGAGGGGGTAATAGACCAGCATATAGGCTTTCCTACGGGTCCCAAACAGGGAGCTTGGGCATATTTATTAGAAGCAAGCCCCACGGCAGATGGAGGGCCAGCAAGATCTCCTCCAAATGTTCCTTCATAATTTCTGGTTAGGATAGCAGTGAAATATGTCTGATTATCTGTATATGGTTCATATACACAATTGATATGAACCATAACAGGTGCTATATAATGTTTTAACAAAAGTTTGACAGGGACAAGGCTTAGGGCCATCACTGTCGGCGGGTGCGAATTGTGGCTTGTCTATGCAACTATAGGCAGGAGAGGTTGGAGCCAGATAAGCCAAACGTGCTCCACAATCAACAACAGCTATGTATGGTGAGGGAGGACTAAGAACAGTACCTCCCTTGCAATCACAAGGCTTACCAAAATGTTTGTTTACCAATTGTCGAGCGAGTCTGTGGCGTTGCTCTGGTGTTATTATTTATCCAAATAGGTGTAGCCCATCCAGGAGTATACCAATAATGAATAGGATCTGGCTTGGGCAAAATATTCTCGTTTTAATTAAATTTTGTAGTAGTGTTATTTAAATAATTTCTATAATCATTACCAGGGCTAGAAATAGACAAATCACACAAGCCTCTTTAACTTTAAGAAATGAGACAGCAGAATGTGCTTCTCAC
>NW_007730113.1:151632-177771 GCF_000696425.1 Galeopterus variegatus | reverse complement strand
ACAGTTTTTCGCGCATGGCCATCTGAGCAGATTGTCAAGGAGAAGCGGTCTCACAAGAAGGGGTGTGGAGCTTCAGGCCCCCAATAATATGGTAGTTCTATCTATAGTTGTTAGAAATTTAAGAAAATACTGGAACAGAAATGAAGAATGCCTTTGATGGTTTCATCAACAAAGTAGACATAGCTGAGGGAATAATCTCTCAGTTTGAAAAGTAGAAACTTTCAAAACTGAAATGCAAAGAAAAAAAAGAATACAAAAAATGGAATAGAATAGGATTCTGGGACAATAACAAAAATGTGCATACCTTGAATGGGAAAACTAGGAGAAGAAAGAAACAGAAGAGATATTTGAAGAATAATGACTGAGGAATTTCCTGAAATTAATAATAGACACAAAACCACAGATCTAGCAAGTTCAGAGAACACCAAGCATGATAAATCCTTAAAAATCTACACTATGGCCTATTATATTCACAATTTAGAAAATCCAAGACAAAGAGAAAAATCTTAAAGAAGCCAGAGGAGAAAAGCTACCTTACTTGTAAAGAGCAAGACTAAGGATTACATTGGATTCATCTTCAGAAACTGTGTAAGCAAGAAGAGAATGGGGTGACATGTTTGAAGTGTTGAAAAAAAAAAAAAGAACTTGAAAACCAGCCTAGAATTCTTTAACAAAAAAAGTTATCCTTCAAAAGTGAAGGAAAACTAAACATTTTCTCAGACAAACAAAAATTGAGGGAATTTGTCACCAGTAAACCTACCTAATAAGAAATGTTGCAAGACGTTCTTTCAAAAAAAGGAAAATTATATAGGTCAAAAACTCATATATACATAAGAAAAGGAAAAGTGTTGAAAAGGAATGAATATCATTCTATTTCATTGCTTTTGGTTTCCTTCCTTTTTTTCCACAGTATTTAATAGTAAGATTGAGAAGGAATTTATGTATTAATTTATTATTATTATTATTATTATTATTATTATTATTATTTTTTATTTGTCAATATACAATGTGGTTGATTATTATGACCCATCACCAAAACCTCCCTCCCTCCTCTCTCTCCCCCCTCCCACCCAAGAATGTCCTTTCCGTTTGCTTGTTGTAACACCTTCAAAGAAATTGTAGTTGTTATATCTTCTTCCCCCCGCCCCAGTTTTGTGTGTGTGTGTGTGTGTGAGTGAATTTATTTGTGTATTTTTAGCTCCCTCCATATGACTCAGCTATCCCACTGCTGGGAATATACCCAAAGGAATGGAAATCATCAAGTTGAAGGTATACCTGTTCCCCAATGTTCATTGCAGAACTCTTTACAATAGCCAAGATTTGGAACCAACCCAAATGTCCATCATCAGATGAGTGGATACGGAAAATGTGGTTTATCTACACAATGGAATACTACTCAGCTATAAAAACGAATGAAATACTGCCATTTGCAACAACATGGATGGACCTTGAGAGAATAATATTAAGTGAAACGAGTCAGGCAGAGAAAAAGAAATACCACATGTTCTCACTTATTGTATTAATTTATTTACTCATTCAAAAATATGTTTCAGGTGCTATCCTATGCCTTGTGGGAAAAGTAGTGAAAAAAAGATATAGTTCTTACTAACCTGACATTCTCGTAAGAAATACAAATTCTCAAAAAATGTGTTAAATATTTTAAACAATGAAGGGAAGAATCTAGAAAATTGCAACAGGGTAGCAGTTTTGTGATCTTCTTGAATATTAAAAAAAAGAGTTAGATAGCAAATCCCACAACTCATGAACAATATTTCAAACAAACTACATGACTGGATGTTTCCATGAGCCCCACAAAACATAGCTGGGAACAAACCAGCTATGGCAGAAAGTCTGCATGGGGTGGGCATCTGTGCAAGAGAAATCAGATGGAAGCAGACTCAAGAGCAGGAGGAAACAAACAAACAAACAAACAAACAAAAAACTGACAAGTACTCACTGCTAAGCCTGGCAGGCCAATCTGGGACTAATAGCAGAAGGGTTTTGTTCACTCCAATATCAGACAATCCCAAGAGGTCAGGAATGAGTTGTAAAGGGAAAGAAGTAAACTAGTCCCTATAAATTGGCCTCAGAACAGACAAGGGCATAGTTCTCCACTGTGCAGAAACTGATAGTGGTAAAATCAATATTGAGAAGAATATTAGGTTAATAAAAAGATTCAGATAAGAGTGAAGGTGGAAACCTTTTGAAATGGTGGCATTAGGAGCTTCATGGACCATCTACTAAGTGACATAGCAATAAACGATAAAAAATAGAAAACAAAAACAAATTTAAATCTCTGAAAATCATCTTAAGCCCCCCATTCAAGAAATGAAAAATAATTTAATCAAGGAAACGTACTAAATCTAAAGAACGGCAGAAGTTTGTGGCATTTGAGATAAAACCAGCTCCCTTCCTACTCCTACCATGAGCTCAGTGGGGTAGAAGCTCTGCTCATCATAGGTGCAGCCAAGAATACTGGGCTCCCTTTTACTCCTGCTCCCAATTAAGGGCTACAGATTCTCACCAGGAGAAATAAACTGCCAACATGTCCTGTTAATCCGATGTTGCAGTTCTATTACAGGAAATGACCTTTGAGAGGCGTGGGACTACATTTCTAAACCCAGCACCCACTCATACAGTGGAAGCTCTGTAAACAAGCTTAACAAATCAATATCAATATACAAAAGTCAAATGTATTTCTATATAGTAGCAAACAGCAATCTACAAATAATACTAAGAAAAAAATTCCATCTACAACAGCGTCAAAAAAATACTTAGGGATAAATTTAACAAAATTAGTGCAAATCTTGCATTCTGAAAACTATAAATCACTGTAGAATGTAATTTTAAAATACATATAAATGAAACAATATCCCAAATTCATAGGTTGAAAAACTTAATTTGGCTAACATGGAAATACTCGCCAAATTGCTCTACAATTAAGTGCAATATCTATCAAACCTCAGCTGCCATGTTTGCAGAAATTAATAAGGTGATTCTTGAAAAGAAACCCTTAGAAAAGATATAAAAGATAAACTAAGGTGAAAGACTCGCACTGCCTGACTTCAAAATGTACTAAAAAAATACAATAATAAGGAACATGTGGTTCAGTCACATTATGTATGTATATATGTAATATTTATATATAATGTATATATATAGTGTGTATTTATGTATATATACATGAAGGTACTTCAAAATATTTACAGAAAGATTCATATCTTTTAACGCTATTTTTCCATGAACTTGTATGTGTATATACAAGTTGTATATGTATACAAAAGTATCATTGTATATGTATATACAAGTATCCTTTTATATGTATATAAGTGTGTGTACACACATATATATGGACACACATCCATATATATACATATACACATAGAGAGAGGAAAGAGAGAGGAATTGAGAGTCCAGAAATAAACTCTTATATTTAGCATCACTTGAGTTTTGACAAGATTGCTAAGACAATTCAATTGGAAAGAATATTATTTTCAGTAAATTGTTCTGGGACAACTGGATATGCACATGGAAAAAAAAAGTTAGAATTTTACCTCACACTACATATAAAAAATGTCTAACTTCATCTTCCTGTATCTCATTTACTTTCCTTAAGATTGTTGCTCAAAAATCTTCGTCAGTCATTTCAAGGACTCCCTGTCCTATCTATAGGGTCTAGAACTTGAGAGTTATTATATTTCTTTGGTGGTCTCATACTTTCTTGGTTTCTCATATTTATAGTACCTCTCCGTTGGTGTTTAGTCATTGTGGGTAAGGCTATCACAGTCTACTTCTTCCACCCTGGTGTCCGGAGCAATGTCAGGGAGCTTTGTTGATGCTTAGCTGCTTGTTGTTGCCTCGGACCCAGAGGTCAGCGGCAGCTGTGGCCTCTCTCAGGGGTGGGGACTCACCTGATGGTGGCCTGAAGGTCCTGCACATGGAGGGCGTCTACAAATAAAAATGAATGCAAGATGAATCATAGATGTAAATGGAAGAGCTGAAAGTATGAGCCCTTAAAGGAAAATGGAGGACTATTATTACCTTGAATTAGCAAATTGTTTCTTAGATATGACAATAAACCAAAGAAAAAAGTAGATAAATTGGATGTCATAAATATTGAAATTAAAATATCTTGTGGTTCAAAGTATACCATCAAGAAAAGTAAAAAGATAATCCACAAAATGGAAGAAAGAATTTGAAATTATATATCTGTTAAGGTACCTGTATCAAGAATATTTTTAAAACTTTATAACTCAATGATAAAAACAATAATAACTAATCAAAAATTGTTAAAGGATCTGCAGGGACATTTCTTCAAAGAAGATATAGCCAATAAGTGTATGAAAATATGCTCAACATTATTAATCATCAAGTAAATGCAAGCCAAAACCACAATAGGATGCCACTTTACACCTCCCAGGATGGCTATAATAAAAAAGCCTGACAACAAGTCTTGCTGAGGATGTGGAGAAACTGAAACCCTCTCAGATGGCTGGTGACTTTGTAAAATGGTGCAGCCATGTTGAAAAGTCTTTTTGACAGTTCATAAAAATCTGAAGCATATACTCACTACATGACCCAGCAAATCCACTCCTAAGTATATGCCCAAGGGAACTTAAAACATATGTCCTTGTAAAAACATGTAAATAAAGGTTCATAAGCAGTGTTATTCATAGTACGAAAAAGTGGAAATGAGCCAAATGTTCACCAACTGTAAAATGGATAAACAAAATGTTATATAACCATAAATATAATATTATTTGGCCATACTGAAGAATGCAGTATAGACAAATTCTACAATATGGATGAACCTTGAAAACATTACACTGAGTGAAAGAAGCCAATCACAAAAGACCTCATATTGTATGATTCCATTTATATGGAATGCCTAGAATAAGCAAATCATTAAAGAGAGAATGTAATTAGGGGTTTTCTGGGGATGGGTGACTTGGAGGAAAGTGGAGACTGACTGCTGATTGGTACAAGGTTTTTTTGAGGCCAATGAAATTCTAAAATAGATTGTGATGGTTGCTCAACTCTAGATATATCTTATAAACCATTGAATGTTACACTTTAATGGAAGAATGGTATGCTATGTAAATTACATAAACATAATGTTGTCTATAAAAGAATAAAGGAGGGGTCAAAACCCAGAAAATATAAGAGTGAAAACGTGAAGTTTTAAACACTACATGAAAACAACGTAAGGTGACATGCTGCTTCCATACCAGGATGTAGAGTCTGGGAGGAATGTTGCTCTAAAATTCACATTAAAAAAGAGCTATGCCAGCACTAGCAAACTAATATCAAAACACAAGCAAAATGTAGACTGTATGCAATAATGCAGACATTTGAGGCAATCTCTATCCATGCTCTCTGTCAATGTAAGCATAATTAATAGTAATAAAAGCATTTCAAACACACAGAACAATATTAAAGAAGAGACCTATGGTGTATCAAACATATTTTAAAAATACTTACAGTTCACCATCTCTATCTTTCCTCTTCCTTATGAAAGAAATAAAACTTTACAAATAGTTAAGCCCACTGCCATTGAAATCTCCTCTCCTACATCTACCAAAATGAATCACTATTAGTGTGGTATATTTTTTACATATATTTTATTATTTTACTATGTTTGTTGGTACCCACAACAATATATAGAATTTCTTTTTAAAAGTTTAAGAATGATAACAAAATGAATGTACATGCTATCTAAACTTCCATTTCAGATATTTAATTCTTGAAATGTGTTTATGCATTCCAATAATTTAATTGTGTGACTGTATCTCAATTTAATTATCCAAACCCTCACTAGAGAACATAATTTTTCAAAATTTTAGCAAAAGCAGCACATATTTAACACTTGAACAAAAATATTTTTCCAACAAAAAATATCTCTTAGAAAATGCTATGTTATTGCCTATCCAAAAGAGTAAAATTTTAGGAACAGTAAAAATTGTATATCCTACCAATTAGGACATATAGTCCCAGTGTAACCATTTCTTACCACTTCAAGATAAGAACTTTTTACAAAAATATTGATATGGACTGTTATGGACAAAATGTTTGTTTTCCCCCAAAGTTTACCCCCAATGTGATGATGTTAAGATGTAGGACATTTAGGAGTTGATTAGGTCATGAGGATGAACCATCATGAAAAGGATTAGTGTGCTTATGAGGGAGGCTCCTGAGAGCTCTCTCTTTTCATGCATGGGAGGACACGAAGTGAAGACCACTGTGTATGAGCTGGGAAGAAGGCCTTCACCAGAACCAGACTGTACTGGCACACTATCTCAGATGTACAGCCTCCAGAGCGGTCTATGGTGATGTGTTATAACCCAAACTGACTAAGAGATGCAAACACTGATTGAGCAATTACATGAATGTATATGTAAATTGCTCTTCATTCATAAGAGCAATTTAAATATGGCTACTGTAGTCTTTATATATTAGCTTTCAGTTTTTTAAGAAATTGGCAACAAATGCAATGCTCGCAATCACTATCTGTGAAGGAGGCTTAAATGTCTGCACTGTTATTCCCAAGGCAGAAATAAAATTTGGCTCTCTGAGATCCTTCTAGAGAAATATATTTCCTTTAATTATATTTTACATGATTCAGTAAGACAATGAACTGGAAATCTGGCAAGAAGCACTGACACAAGAAGCATTGGCACTTCTATTTACATCTTCAGACCTCCAAAGTGACCCTTAGTATAAGAGTGATCTGTCTCGTAGTATGGAGACACTTTAAGGCACATATTTCAAAAGCATTCTAGATTAAGAACTTCTTAAGTACTTTTATAATATTATGTTGATTATGTTGATTTTTCATTGTCCTAATATTAGACATTTTGAAACCAACTTATAATGTTAAGCCTAGACCCTCAAAAAGCAGCAAATTATATATTTTTGTAATGGTAATGCCTTTGAAAACATGTACTATTAGACATACTGAAATATTCTGACTTAATATAGCATTGCTTCATAAAACATAATGTTGGTTCTAATGAGTGGAGTGGTTTTTGAAATGTCAACATCAAAACTAAGTTTTGAAAAGAGTTTTGACTTATTAAGGTTAGGAACATATTCTCAGTTCTTATTAGGGAGCATAGTGTTTCTCATTATCAAAATTTTAAACTCATAGTCAATTTGTCTATTGTTGTTTGCTTTTAACTCAGATAAGAAGACATGCTTGATCTTATTGGGTTTTTTGGATTTTTCTGTACATTCTTTTTTTACTAGAATAAGAAACCCTAGAAATTCAATACTTTTACAATACAGAAACTTTAGTTCAAAGTGTCTTCTTTTCTAATATTTCCTTTTCAAACCCACTAAGTCCAAATATGTTTTTTTAGGCATGGATTTCACAGAAAGGAAACTTCATGTTTATTATGTTTCTTGTACTTTGACTTTACTACTTCATTGAGCCTTTTATTTAGCAGGTACTTTTGAATCTTAATATATGCAAGACACTTATAGGTATTATGAGTCTCCAAAGATATCACTGTAGACAAACAAGTAAATAATGAGCACAATGCTGAATTATATAGCATAGGAACCATGTAAGTGATGCAAAGATAGAATTATTGACTTACATCATGAGCAGACTTCGGGGAAATTTTATCTCAATCTCTTTCTGGAAAAACAAGTAGGGTTTGATAAGATTAAGATGAGAAATCTTGCAAGATAAAAGGCATTGATATGGACAGCCCAGAAAAGCTCAAACCCATGCCTCCACTTCTGCTCTTTGTTCTGCTTTCTGTGACACCACCTGCTTCTTGTATCAGCCTAGCCCCTACTGCAGCGTTCCCAAGAAAAAGAAACCTAAAACCCCAGAAGAACATGCCCTATATAACCCCTTGCAAGTCCTGAGTCGTCACTCAGACTTCAGAGTATGAACTATTCTGGGCCCACCAGTCTAATAAAACTTTGAGTTCTCCAACCCTCTGAGTGATGCTTGGTTTCTCTGCAGACTGTCTGCCTCTGTTCCCATACCATTTCTGGTTCCCTGACAAGGAAACCAACTGGACCGGCCCCTTGAACCATCAGCCCGAGAGGGAGCCACCCTTGAAGCAGAGGAGCCTCAGGCTTCAGACAGGGTGGCACCACCCAAACACTTTCTTCAGTCCTCCTTCACCGAGACTCCAACAACCCTGGGGCAACCATCCTTGGATGGACTCAGTGGAGGGATGGACTAACTCATACCTAAGAATTTCAGGATCAGGTAAGGTCCCGGACTCAGACCCAGTTCAGTTCAGGCCTGCCTCCAGGCAGAAAGGGAGCTTGATCACCTCCCATGGTCAGCTTGCAGGAGACTGCCAGTTCAGTCAGGACCTCCCAAGGGGAGAGAAATGTTTTAAACTCTGAGTGTCTGTGTGAGTGAATGAACCTCTGTGGTGCCAAGGCGAATACACTGTGGTGCTTGAGTGGTTCCTAACTTGCAGTTCCATGGTCACGTCATACGGCACAATGGTGATTCCTGTCCCTGGGGACTGCAAGCAGGCCCAGGATTTATATGGGTACACCTTAGCCAACACAGACCTGACAGTCCCACAAAGGACTTGGCCGGGTAGACATCTGAATGGCTCTTCCTCTCTGAGGAGGGGCACCCCACCCTTGTTCATCCACATCACCACTGCAGGGAGAGCGACACAGGAGGCTTATGGTAGAGACCCTTAGGCACCTCATGTCCGGCCGCCCCCTCTGCCCCAGACAATGCGGCAAGAACTGTTTTGAGGCCTTGGGTAATTGACTCCTTGCTCCTTGGGCATGGGAGCTCCTTTGCCACCTCATCTCCTTTCTGCCTCCCTATCTTCCAGACTGACTCTGTTCCTATCCTGCACTACAGACCTTAGTCCCTGCAGGACCTGACCACTTGTGTCCTCCTCTCTCCCCATTTTGAGAGGGACTAGTGGTAACTCCTTTCCTTTGAAGGGTGGCAACACCAACGCTACTTTGGGTACCAGGTGCAGAGGTGCAAACACCATAGCCGCCCTTGGCATAATGGGGGAGGACCACTTCTAAACCCACCAACCTAGAGTCTACACTCAAAAACTTCAAGAAGGGGTACTCAGGGGACTATGGGGTCAAGATGATGCCAGGGATGCTCCAAACCCTTTGCGAACTCGAGTGGCCTACCTTCAAACTAGGATGGCCATTAGAGGGATCTCTCTCCCTCCTGACCATCAAGGCTGTATATGGAGTAGTGACAGGGGACCCTGGCCACCTGGATCAATTCTCTTACATCAGTACCTTGCTGCAAATTGCCCAAACTATGCCCCATGAATCTTATTCTTTGTACACAACGTACAGCGTAGGGTCTTAGCAGCACACTTGCTCTGAGACCGACGGCCCACAAGAGACCCAATATCTGTCTTCTAAGTGGCCACAGATGATGAGCTACTGTCCCTGCCGTATGCCCCTACTGGCTGCTGGACAGTCCCCTGGCATCAGTTCCACCACCCCTGTGAATGCTGCTGGCTCCCCCTTCCCTGACCAGTCTCAAGCCAGTGAGAAGATGCCTCCACTCTGTGCAGCAACCTCCAACCCTTCAGATACCCCTTCAGGAGATCAGAGGCCCACAACAGATCAAACTCGATGGCAGCATCCAGCCAGGGTGCACCGACCTCCTGAACTGTAAACACCACACTACACTTTTCAGCACCGAGCAGCAGTGTATCCTGATGGGGAAATGACAGTGGCTCACCTGCTGGCACCCTAGATATGCTGACCCTAAGATATGGGTCAGAAATGCAGCCCCTGACACTCCGCTGGCATGGGACTTCAATGATGAAGAGGGGAGGGAGAAATAGCCTCCAACAATATCGGGAAGCTCTCCTCCATGGATAAGGAGCAAAGAAGCTGACCAACATGTCCAAGATCACCATGGTGACTCAGAAGTCTGAGGAGCCACCTGCAGAGTTTTATGAAAGGCTGTGCGAAGCCTTCCAGGTCTACCCACCATTTGACCCTGGGCAACAGAGAACCAACAAATGGTCAACACAGCCTTTGTATCTCAGTCTTGCACTGATATCCAACCCAGTCTCCAGAAATTAGAGGGCTTTGCTGGAATGAACAAAACACAACTGATGGAGGTGGCCAATAAGGTCATCATCAGCCAGGACTGAGAAGCCCAAAAGGATGCTGACAGTCATGGGAAACATAACGTGTCTCTGCTGGCAGCAGCACTCAGAAACCCACAGTCCAGAAACATGGCCCCACTCATACAAAAGGGGGGTTAAACCATCCAGCCCTCCACCAGGACCAATGTGCCTATTGCAAGGAAATAGGCCACTGGAAGAGCCACATTGAAAAGGGCCACCACAGTCATCCTGGGATGGGCCAGTCCCCAGAAAGGAAAAGTATGAACCAGGACCACCATTCCACAAACTTATCAGCCTCACCAGAGCAGATTCAGACTAGAGAAGACTGGGCTCCCTGCTCCATGGCTCCTGGGAGCCTATGGTCCAGGTGATGGTGGGGGGCCAACTGATGACAGTTATGGTGGACACTGGGGCAGAACAATCTGTGGTCACCAGGCCCATCACCCCCTTTACAGGCTGGAAAACAACCATTGTCGGTGCCACTGGAATGTGAGCAGAGAGACCTTTATGCAGATCTTGGACTGGCAGCTTGGAGGACCTCTGGTCACCCACGAATTCCTGTATTTACCAGACTGCCCAATTCCCTTACGGGGAAGAGAACTGTTGAGCAAGTTAGGGGCCCAAATCACCTTCACTCCTGGGAAGGCTGCAAGCCTGTCCTTAGGAAACCAAGAAACCTTGATGATGGCCATCACAGTTCCAATGGAAAGAAAATGGGGCCTCTATGTTCAAGAGAAAACACACAAAAGCCCATCAGAGCTCTTAGAGGAATTCTCATCTTTATGGGACAAAATGGTCCCCCACCCCTGGCATGACAAAAAACCATACCACCATATTTATTGATTTGAAGCCTGAGGCCACTCCCATCAGGCTGAAGCAATACCCAGTGCCTAGGGAAGCCCAGTGAAAATCAAAGAACACATCTACTGGTTGCAAGAGGCAGGAAGCTTGGTAGAGTGCCAATCACCCTGGGACATGCCACTCCTGCCAGTCAAGAAGCCCAGTGAAAAGGGGTACCATCTGGTCCAGTACCTGCATGCAGTTAATGAAGCTGCTGTTACCCTCCATCCCGTGGTTCCAAATCTTGAGGTTACTCACCTGTCTCAACCTCAAAGATGCCTTCTTTTGTCCCTGGCTGACACCCAAGATCCAGCTGCTATTTGCCTTCAAATAGGAAGATACTCGCATAGGAGGGAAGACTCATCTAACCTGGACCAGGCTACCACAAGGGTTTATAACTCTCCCACACTCTGGAGAAGTGCTAGCCTTGGACCTGACTGGCTTCCTGGGAGACAAGTTGAACTGCACCCTGCTCCAGTACATAAATGACCTCCTCCTGGACAGCGCCACTCAGGAATATTGCAGGGAAGGCACCAGAGCCCTGTTAATCCTACTCTCCATGTTGGGATATAAGGTATCCTGGGGAAAGGCCCAAATATGTCAACAAAAGATTTGGTATCTTGGGTTCCACATCTCCACATGTTGCTCACTGGGGACAGAAAGACAACAGGCTGTCTGCACCATACCGTCACCAGACACCAAGAGAAAAGTCTGAGAGTTCCTCAGTGCTGCTGGCTTCTGCTGGATTTGGATACCAGGATACTTGGAAAAAGCTAAACCTCTATGTTAGGCTATCTAAGGGCCTGAAAAGGAGTCCTTTGTATAGGGACGTGAAAAAGAGCAGGCCTTCTCAGAAATAAAGTCCCCGCTGGTCCAGGCCCCCGCCCTAGGAATACCTGATATGATAAAGGACCTCAATCTCTTCTTTTGTGAAAAAAAATCATGTGGCTTTGGGAATCTTCATCCAGACTACAGGACCTTGGAAAAGGCCAGTGGCATACTAGTCCAAGCAACTCGATACTGCGGCATCTGGCTAGCCACCCTACCTGCAAACCCTGGTGGCCACGGTCACCCTAATTCAGGAAGCACACAAACTCACTTTGGGACAAAACCTCAACATAAAGATCCCACATGCAGTGACTGCCCTGATGCACAGTCAGGGGCACAAATGGCTGACCAAATCCAGGATGGCTTATTATCAAGGCCTGCTCTGCAAGAACCCCCAGGTATGCCTTGAAATAGTGCAGACCCTGAACCCAGCCAGCCTTCTACCCACCGAATCTGGCTCACCAGACCACGACTGAAAAACTAATGGATGAGATATACTCCAGCAGGCCTGATCTGACAGACCTGCCCTTGACTGACCCGGACATAGAACTGTTCACAGATGGGAGCAAGGACAACGAAGAGCCAGATCTGCGGTCACTACTCATCAAAGAGTAATAGAGGCAAAGCCCCTGCCTCAAAATTAGTCAGCATAATGAGCAGAACTATGGGCACCAATCCAAGTACTCAGATACTTGAAGGGGGAATGGGTCAATATCTATACTGATTTTAAGTATGTCTTACACATCTAGGAGGCCACATACAAGGAAAGGGTGCTAATGTTGGCAGGGGGAGAGGCAATTAGAAAGGAAGAAGATATCCTCCAACTTCTCGAAGCAGTGTGGAAGCCTACTCAAGTGGCCATCGTACACTGCAAAGGACACCAGAAAGGGACTGACAAAATCAGTAAAGGAAACCGGCTGGCAGACCAAATGGCCAAGAGAGCAGCTGCCCAAACAGAGACTGCTATCGACTTGGGCAATTCTGCCAACATTATGCTGGTACTGGAAGCAAGGCAACACTCAAGGTGCACAAAGGAGGAAGCCCATTGGGCAGCCAGCAAAGGAGGAATAAAGACCGAGGAGAGATGATGGAAGCTCCTGGATCAGAGACTTCTAGTTCCCCAACAGCTGGCCTATCAGCTAGTGTCACAATACCACAAGATGACCCACTGGGGAAAGACAACCCCTCAAGCCACACTGAGCCAATTCTACCTTGTAACTAGGCCCCCTTACTGTGTGCCCAGATCAGTTACTGATGCCTGATATGCACCTGGAACAACACTGGGCAGAAATCAAGCCACCTCCAGGTATACAAACAACCAGGACTGCACTATTTGTAGACCTAGTAGTGGACTTCACTGAAATAAGATGATGCAGAGGCTCGTTTTAATCTGTTCCTTCACCAGATGGGTTGAGGCTCTGCCAACCTGTACTGAGCAAGCATGGGAAGTAGCCAGGGCCCTCCTAAAGGAAGTCATACCAAGGCACAGGCTGTCACTAACTATGGGATCTGACAATGGGCCAGCCTTTGTGTCAGAAATTGTTCAGACTTTGGCCAAGACACTAGGAATCAAATGGAAACTCCATGTGGCATATGGACCACAGAGTTCAGGGAAAGTTGAGTGCAATCGGACCCTCAAGACCACTCTACCTAAGCTATGCCAGGAAACAAAGTTACCTCGGGTAGACATGCTGTCCTGAGCCTTACTCCAGGCCCAATGCATGCAAGGGCCTTCAGGACATTCCCCCTACAAGGTCATGTATGGGAGGCCACACCTAATTGTAGCCAAACTGAAGGGAAACCCCCAACAGTTGGAGAAACTAGGGTAATCCCAACATTTGCAAGCTCTAGGGAAAACTCTCCATCAGATCACAAGGGAAGTACTAGAATGGGCCGTTATTCCTTTAGGGAACTGGACACACCCCCATCAGCCTGGGGATATGGTCTGGGCCAAAGATTGGAAAAATGATCTCCCCAGCCTGTCTGAACAGGCCCCACATGGTTGTTCTAAGCACTCCCACAGCGGTTAAAGTTGCAGGTCTCATACCCTGGATCCACCACACATGGGTCAAAAAGACAGCCACTCCAGATGACACAATGCCCTGGACCATAAAGACTGACCCCACGAACCTGCTCAAGGTCCAATTCCAGAGGTGACCAAACAACAGCCCTGCCCTGGTCACTCCAGAAGCTGACCAGTCAATGCACAGCTGAAGCTTGAGGATCTCTGATGAGGAGTGTGCCACTGCAGAAATTTCTGGACTTTGCTTATTAGGATTAGTGATATTTGCCTTTGTTTTGTTTTTCTGTTTTGTGAGCCACATCGTTTCTTTCCTTTGTGGCCTGAATATGATGCTCAAAGAACTGAAGAGAGAGCATCAAAGGGGGTAATGATATGGACAACCCAGAAAAGCATGAACCCATGCCTCTGCTTCCGTGTTTCATTCTGCTTCCGTAACACTGCCTGCTTCTTGCATCAGCCTAGCCCCTGCCACATGGTTTCTGAGTAAATGAAACCTAAAACCCTGGAAGAACATGCCCTATATATTCCCTTGCAAGTCCTGAGTCGGCACGTAAACTTCGGAGTGTGAACTTCTCTGGGCTCGCTGGCATAATAAAACTTTGAGTTCTCCAAACCTCCGAGTGATGCTTTGTTTCTCGACAGCCTGTCACTTCTGTTCCTGTAACAGCATAAAATAAATGAGGATGTTAAAAAATAGAGAATGAGAGAGAGAGAGAGAGAGAATGAATTTGGGATTTAACTTTTCCCCAGAGCCAGTGTTTATAGAGGGAGTAGGAAATTGGATTGAAAGGCAGATATGCTGGTTTGTGAAGGAGTATATAAAGTTTGAGTATCATCCATTAAGAAATTGAAAAAAGTAATAAGTTGTTGATTAATTGTATGAAAGGACCAAACTGTAGCAGTATAAATTAAATGACAGTTTCTATTTTATGTGTCAAAAACAGAATGAAGAATGAAAATATATCTCCCTTTAGTAAAGAAATGTTAAATATGGTTCCTAAATATGTATTTATTGACTAGCCCATTTTTTGTTTTCTATTTTAAAAAATTCAGCAAGATGCTGCATTTTCAACAAAGGGAATCATTTCTGAATGTGTGAACCTAAAGAAAAAAAGTAAAATTTATCATACTTCTACCACAAGATCCTTGTGTTACTCTTCTGAAGACACTCCCACTTCCCTCAACCATACCTGCCCTCATCCCTAACCTCAGGCAACCGCTAGTGTGTTTGTCATTTGTATAATTTTGTCCTTTCAATAATAGAACAACAGAGTATGTAACCTTTGGGGATTGGGTTTTTGTTTTTGTTTTTTTCACTCAGAGTGATTCCCTGGATATTCACACAAGTTGTGTGTGTATTGTAGGAATGCTGGTCAGAACTCACTCCATTCTTGTGGCCTTCGGGGCTCTGGCTTCAATAGTTACAATTTTTCCTCTGCACAAGTCACTTAGCAACTGAAGGAGGGTCAGAAACAGAATGCTATGCTTGAGACAAGCAGAGTGACACCAGGGACAGACACGAACAACCACAAAGATAAGCAACAGGAGGCTGCAAGTCACCTGGGCGTCTTCCAGTTCCACAGCCTTTCTCTCTTTAGCAGAGATTTACTTTTGTCTATAAGTCCCTTATAAGCCTTAACTGCCCCCCACCCCCACCCCAGGTGTAGAGAAAACAGCTGCATAGCTCTAGGATGGATCTATACTCTAGACTTGGCCTGATCCCTCTGAGTAACCACCCTCGGTAACATACCTCCATAGCTCTGGCACTCTGCCAGCCAACAGACTTAACACCACATGGCCACCAACGCACCTGGCTAGTATTTTTTGAACCAGTGGGTCCAGCAGTACCTGGGGCCAATTTGGCTACATCCAGGTTAATTGGAACAGGTAGGATGTGGGGAGCAGCATCTGGAGATGGTCCTGGGAAGTGAGTCCCTGGTGACTGCCCCAAGCCTGTTCCCTGAAATCATTCTGTCTTCCTAGGCATTTGGGTCTGTGATGGGAGGGGCAGCCTCGAAGATCTCTGAAATGTTTTCAAGGTCTTTCTTCAATTCTTTTCATGATCTCTTCTTTTATTATAATCTTAGCAGAAGATCACTGGGCTATACCCTTGGTTTCCTCTCCTGAACACACTTTTTTTGTTTTATTTTATTTTATCTTACTATATTTATCATTATACAATGTCATCATTTTTGCATACCTTTACCAATTTTTCATTAGCACCCCTCCTCCTCCATCTTTCTCACCTCTAGTGGCCTCAGTTCCGTTTTCTCATTTTGAGGGTTTAATTAATTATTGTGACTATTGTATGTTTTTGTTTGTCTGTTTATTTTTTTTAGCTCCCACTTATGAGTTAGGACAGGTAGTATTTTTCTTTATATGCTTGGCTTATTACACTTAACACACTTTTCTCTAAGTAAGTCCATGTTGCTGTGAATGATGGAATATCATTCCTTTTTATGGCAGAGTAGTATTCCATAATGTATATGTAACACATTTTCCTTATCCAGTTGTCCATTGATGGACATTTAGTATTATAATAAAGCTGCAATAAACATGGGAATGCAGGTATTCCTTCAACATGACGATTTCCATTCATTTGGGTATACACCCAGCAGTGGGATTGCTGGCTTATATAGCAATTATATCTAGTTTTTTGAGAAATCTCCACACCATTTTCTATAATGGCTGCACCAATCTACAGTCCCACAAAAAGTGTAGGAAGGTTCCACTTCTCTGCATCCTCTCCAGCATTTGTTGTTCTCTGTCTTTTTGATAATAGCCAGTCTAATAGGAGTGACATGATATCTCAATGTGGTTTTGATTTGCATTTTCCTTATGCTGAGTGATGTTGAGCATTTTTTCACGTGCTGTTGCCCATTTGTATGTTTTCCTTTGAGAAATGTCTATACAACTCCTTTGCCCACCTTTTAATCGGGATACTTGTGGCTTTTGTTTGTTTGTTTTGTTTTGTTTTCATTGTTAACTTGTTTGAGTTCCTTGTATATTCTGGATGTTAATCTCTTGTTGGATACATAGTATGTATTTTCTCCCAGTCTGTAGGTTGCCTTTTTGCTCTGTTGACTGCTTCCTTTTCTGTGCAGAAGCTTTTTAGTTTGATATAATACCATTTGTTTATTTTTCTTTGGTTGCCTGTGCTTTTGAGGTCTTATTCATAAAGTTTTTACCCAGTACTATTTCCTGAAGTGATTCCTCTATTATTTCTTTCCTCACGAGTTTTATAGTTCTCTGTCCTATATGTAAGTCTTCAATCTACTTTGAATTGATTTTGGTATATGGCAAGAGACACAGGTCTAGTTTCAATCTTCTACATATGGATGTCTAGTTTTCTCAGCACAGCCAATTGAAGAGACAGTCCTTTCCCCAATATATACTCCTGCTGCCTTTGTCACCGATTGGTTGGCTATAAGCATGTGGATTGATTTCTGGATTCTCTATTCTGCTCCTTTGGTCTGAGTGTCTGTTTTTATGCCAGTCCCATGCTGTTATGGTTACTGTAGCTTCATAGTATAATTTGAGGTTGAGTAGTATAATGCCTCTGGCTTTATTTTTTATTTTTATTTTGTTTCTCGGGAGTGCTTTGGCTATTCGGGGTCATTTGTTGTTCCAAATGAATGTTAGGATTGTTTTTTATATTTCTGTTAAGAATGTCATTGGTATTTTGATGAGGATTGCAATGAATATGTGGATTGCTTTGGATAGTGTGGACATATTCACAATGTTATTTCTTCCAGTTCAAGAGCACGGAATGTCTTTCTATCTTTTTGTGTTCTTTTTAATTTCCTTCAACAGGGAAGTATAGTTCTCATCTTAGAGATCTTTCATCTCCATGGTTAAATTGATTTCTAGGTGTTTTATTTTTCATTTTTTCCATAGCCAGGCTGAGTGTTTTATAATTTTTTACAGTCTGCTTCTCTTTTAATTGTCAATTTCAAATTTACATCATGCCTTTGTCGCCATAATTCAGCATGAGCTCTTAGAAATAGCTGTGCAACTGCCGGAATGCTTTGCTGCTTAGACTATTTCTTCTGAAAAACACCCTGGTTCATCATTCTTAAGTTTCATGTTTTGTAATGATGAATATGCTAATTATCCTGATTTGATTATCACATATTGTACACAAGTATTGATAATCAACTCTGTACTCCACAAATATGTCTAATCAATCATGTTTCAATTTTTTAAAAAAGTTTCACATTCCATAAAACTATTAGGCATGGACATAATCTAGTCAGATTTTTGCAAGTGTATGAGGGTAACCTTGCTCCAATTTCCAATATGTGCATCCTCATTTCCAACTGAGATCTCCTCAGAATGGCCTGTGCTGTCCATATTTCTATCAACATTTGGTCACCACCATTTCACCCATCTCTAAGACATTCCAAATTTTCTCTGGTCTTTTTATCTTCCAAGCACTCACCAGAGTCTAGCCTTTCTTTAGTCTGCTATCCCAATTTTTTTCAGCCTCTGCTCATTGTCCAGTTCCAAAGCCACTTTCACATTTTCAGGTATTTGTTCTAAGCAACACGCTACTTCTTGTTACCAATTTTCTTTATTGGTCCATTTTCTGTAGTTTATAACAGAATATCTGAAACTGGGTAATTTGTATAGAAAATATATTTATTTCTTACAGTTTGGAGGCTGAAAAATCTAAGGTCCAGGGACCATATCTGGCAAGAGCCTTTTTCTTGGCGGACACCCTCTACAGAGTCCTGTGGTGATATACGGTATCACCTAGTGAGGGCTGAGCAAGAGCACGTTTTCATATGCTTTCTTCTTCCCCATGTAAAGTCTCCAGTCTACTCCCTGGTAACCCATTACACCATTAAACCACTACTCTATAAATGGATTAATCCATTCATGAATGTATAGTCCTCTCAATCCAATTACCTCTTAAAGGCCCCACCTTTCAAATATCATTTTGGAGATTAAATTCCAGCATGCACTTTTCAGGCAACCAACATTCATACCATAGCAGGCACTAATCCCGTCATGAGGTCTCCACCCTTATGACCTAATTACTTCCCAAAAGTCAGACCTCATAGTGTTATCAACCTGGAATTAAGATTTCAACATACAAGTTGTGACAGGCACAAACATTCAGACTATAGCAACTGTTTCCTTGGAGTATATAAAGAATGAGATTTGGGACTCAATATGTTTCAGTATTGTTGGATTTCTGTTGATTCACTCATTCCAAGATAGTTCACTTTCTTTTTAGATTTCTCTGATGAACTCAATTTTCTCTTCTTCTGTTGTCATTGTGGGGAAAATAAAATAATTTAGTCAGGCTCCCTCCGCTCAGGTCTGGCTGGGGTGCCAAGCAACACATTTCTTGTAATCAAGTTGTGTGGGTGGAGTTGGTGCGCATGTGCGCCAATGTATCTTTTTAGTTTTGTAGCTACTGTGTGTTCTAGAGTTTGAAGCAGTGCTGGCTGGCAGAGCTTGCATCTAAACATAGAGCATGTTTATTCTGCTGGCAGCTGCTCAGTTTCAGTTTTAGTTTGGACTTTGCCCATAGCAGTGGAGTTTCTGAGTTTCTCTTTGTACCACCTACCTCCTAGACGTGTGTGTGCTGAATAAAGACTATTCCCTCTTCAACCAAGGCTCCAAGGACCTTTTTCCTGATTACCTAGCTCATAGACCTGCGTGTGAAGAGTTTGTGACCGACCCTGAGGGGTCTGTGAGCAGCAGACCCAGCCCTAGCTCTACAATCATCCTAACAAATAAGTAAATATACACTGATGGTCCTCTTTGAAAGATCCAGTAATGATCCAGAATAAAAAATGTCAGAAATAATAGTTCCCTTAAAGAAGATACTTGCTTTTCTATACCAATTATCTAAAATTAACTTTTTTTTTGTCTTAGTTTGACATTGGTACTGGAGAAAACCTAGCATACCTTTAGAAATATAATTGATTTAAACAGAACAGACCAGTCTGAGGTCAGGAATTTGAGACTGACTGTGCAGACTGTGCTAGATACTGAAGCTTTGTGGCCAATATTTAACTTCTACACAGGTTTGTCATCTAAAATTTTAACATTCTCTTGACAGTACACAAACTTTTCTCATTATATTGGCAGTGTATATTTTTGGGCCATTCTGAAAATTGACTTTTTTTTTTTTAAGAGAAAGAAGATAGCTTAATCTGTGTTGTGTATACAAGACTGGCCAAAAGTTCATATCTTTTCTTTAATGCATGGTTTATTCAGAAGAAAATTAAAAGTGAACGGTATTCTTAGGAAGGTCCATCTATTCATACCAAACCCTGTCCCTCTTATCTGTCTGTGTCAGTTCTCACAATCTTCTCTCAAAGCAAGAGTCCCAGCTTTCACCCGATAGGATATGGTTCCAAAATCTTAAGGTTCCTATTATTGCAGGTTGTAATGGATTAGTAAACACATCCACATTACAGTATATTTTGAAGGTAAATGTGAACATATTTTGGCAAATATGTCAACCTGTTGACTGTATCTAACTTTTTCCATCCATGACAAATTTATGAAAAATGAGGATGAGCAAAATATATTGCCAAATATGTAAGGTTTTTTTTTTTTTTCTTTTTTTAATGAAGAGGTTCTAACTGATATTCATCCTTTTCACCTGAGTGAGCTGAACGGGGTAATCTCTAAAAAACACTGAAGATTCATCTTCATTTCCTTGACTAGACATATCACCTAGCTGTTTTCCCTGATGGTTTTTAGAGAGCTAGAGTCATGTTTCCTTTATCTTCTCCCAAAATATGTGAGTAAACCATTCATCCACATACAAAAATAATTATTAGGATAACATTCATGGAATCCAGACATTCACAGCTCTTCTTTTATTTCTATAACTAAAGCAGGAGAAAGTGACTTGTGTGAATTTGCCTATTGCTATATAACAACCTGCCCAAGTCTTAGTGTTATAAAACAAAACCAGTCATGTATTTCCATGATTTCACATGGTTCTGCAGGCAGTGAGATGGTGCTCACATAGAGTTTTTATGGAGTTGTGATGAATAAGCAAATGGGCTGGAGTCATGCTCAAGTCACCCCACTGGCTGTTAGCTGGGCCCCAGCTGGGGCTGATGCCTGGTATACCTGCTTGGCCTCTCCTTGAGGTCTGGGCTTCTTCACACCAAGGTGACTGGGCTATAGTAGCAAGTTTCCTGACAGAGAGTGCAGAAGCTGCATGGCCTTTTCTCATCTATATTTGGATGTCACACAGTCATTTCTGTTATGTCATATTCCTGTCGATTTCACCTTTTAGTGGAGACTTGTCAGGGAATTTTCACATGTGTTTTAAAAGCAGCTCATGACTATTTTCTGTTCTTAAATGTGGTATAGGGTTGGGCACATAAGGATAAGAAAGAATTAATCCACTTGTGCTTCTATTTAGCCCAAGGCATTCGTAATTTTCTCCTAAAGTTTTCTTACATTGATTTCAACATTTGTTCATGGATTAGATGCTAAACTGGAATGATCTCTTCTACCAGTTTTTATGCTGCCTTTATTCCCACTATCCCACCTCCCATTAAGTTCCTTAGGTAATTATCATTGCCCACTTCTTGAGAATAATTGGCTGGATAGTGAGGGATGTGTCCCATGTACAGCAAAGGTATTTTGAGTCCAATATTAAACATAGCATTAGTCATCCTCAAGTGATCACTTTGTTGCTTCTGTGGTGAAATTATTAGACAATTATTTTTTTGATGATAAAAATGAAAATTATGCCATTTGCTTCAGTCATTAGTTTTTCTCAAGGTTAATGCATTTGTCACATCATATGAAATACCCATGTTAATCATTAGAACACTTCATAAAATAAGCATAGATGTTTCTCTGTGCAACTAATAAAAAGAACAAATTAGAACAATTGTCACCATTATTCTCACATTTATGAACAATAACAATTTGATTTGATTTTTTTTGAACTTCTAGGACAAATGAAACTTTATTTCTGTGGTTCATTGTGCATGTCTTTTAGGTATTTAATATAATCTATGAGTAAATAGTTATAGCAGTAACAATAACACTGTGATCAAACATTTATTTGTATATGGCAACATTTAAAACAAAAGATCTTTACAGTTAAGCATAACTGTTTTCCAGAAGAAAATACTTATTTCATTTTCAGGTGGTCGTTCAGTTTCTGCGGTTAGATACTAAATACTATTTGGCAGGAGTTCTGTTCAATATAGAATATGACATAATTCTTCTGATCAAGATTTAAACTAGCTAAACTCCTTCAATTCACCCTAGTACACAAATTCTGTATTTTCTGTAGTTTAAACTGCAAGGCTGATACCCACTTTGGAAAATCACTTGTGTCATATCTTAAGGGGACAAACATAAAACTTCAAGGTCAATAGTAAATTTTAATTCTCCACGATTAAGAGTTTAGGTGGATATCTTACATGGGAGAAAATCAAGACAAAATTTACATGAACAGACAAATTCATTTGTTTGGCTACTTCTCCTCATCATAAACAAAAAGAGAGATATAAATTTGCAAAAGGATTATTATAAAGACCTGTGTTGTAAAATGTAAATCACAAAAACTAAAGATAATTAAAACTGAAAAAAACATATATTCTGTCTGATAAGGAGATCACCCCAGTTTTATCAGTTTGCTGCATTGGTATTGTAGGTGAAGTTGGCACACTTATGTCACATATTTTAGAGAAATAACTTTTAGACCCTACAGCACTATTTGAAGCCATCTTCTAACAGCAATGAAACATACCACTGTAATAGTGAATACCTCAAGATGATGAATAAGATTACAAACATTGGCCTGCTTCTGCCTGACTTTCACATACAGTATGTCTTTTCTTCCTGTTGGGTCAAAACCCTGCCACTAAATCTAAATATTTGACATTTTAGAAGAATCCAACTTGTATATCAAACCCAGTGCATGTTTGTCCTAACCCAGTGCAAGCTTATCCCTAGATTCACTCAGCTTCACCTACCTGCTGAGCCCTCAGCCGCTTGCTCAGTGGAAGACCCTTAGATATAGGCACCATATTTTCCTCTCTGCACACTGCTAGCTTTCGCAGCTTCCCCTATAGGTGAGGATCCTGTGGAGCTTTCAGCAGTCAGGCAATGACTAATCTTTAATTCTGGTGGTTAAGCCCAGTCATGTCAAACCCATGAACACTCTTACAAAACCTCCTGAAAGACCTAACACTATGGTGTAAAAGGTGTCTGCCCCTTTATCTGCCTACAAGTTCCAGTAATACAATTAAGAAAAACAAGGGGTTGTAATACCCCTTGGATTGAATTTTTTTTTTCTTTTGAGATGTAGAATGCCAAAGAATTCAGCAGAAAAAATCTTCTTTCTTTCTTCTCCAGATGGATAGTGATGAGGAATGGTGCTCTCTGTGCCCTGAAATGAGACATCCCCCAATGCAAGTGGCCAGCTTTACTCTTTTCCTAACTCAGTTCTCCTTCACCCAAATGCTCACTGCCCTGGGAATTCCCCTCTTGGATGGATGATTGGATAAGGAAAATGTGGTATTTATACCCCATGGAATACTACTCTGCCATAAAAAAGAATGAAATTCTCCCATTTGCAACAACATAGATGAACTTGGAGAAACTTATGTTGAATGAAAGAAGCAAAGCACAGAGGGAAAAACACCACATGTACTCACTCATAAGTGGGAGCTAAGAGAGAAAGAAGGAAGGAAAGAAAGACCATAGTGGTTCATTGGACTTGCAGACGGAGAGAGCATACCCAGTTTTGCAGAATGGAATGGGGGAAGGGGTGAGGGGAGGGAGGTTGGAGATTAATTGGGTGGGGGACATGGGGTATAATCACAATTTGTGATAATGGACGTGCTACCAGTACTGATCTGGCCATAATATCTTGGGCACAAGTGGTGACAGGCAGCTTTGTACACCATGATTATTCATAACCAGTAAAAAAAAAAAAAAAGAAAAAGAAATATATCCTTTCATTTAAAAAATGCTTTGGCTTGTGTGACTTCCCTCAGGCTTTATTTACTAGGGATAATGACTAAATTAACCTGCAATACCAAAAGAATATAATAAGCACACATTTCTAGTTAGACTTTATTTATACTCATATCTATGGTACAGTCATAGAAATTTTAATCAGAATATCTAAAATCTACATAGTCAAATACCGTTTATGAGCACTCACAGCTGGGAGGATATCCTTACTTGTCACCTCCTTATCATGGCACTGTCTGGTTTGTGGCTTACTTGTCTCTGGGCACCAGGCTGCCTGCTGAGACTCTGCTGTGTCCAAATACAGGACTGCACTTGTGGAGAGTTTTTATGTTTTCACTCTCTGTTTAGTTTTTCTAGAAGGAAAGATTGGACTCATGTGTTGTGATCAGAAAGCTGTTTTCAGTGTGGATACTAAAATAAAACAACAGGGAAAATAGTAATGATAAAGAAGAAATACAGGAAAACTCTAAGCCAATTTCTGAGCAGAGTCCAAAAATTAGACACTTAGAAACATGCATTATCAGAACATATTGTGATGTTATCCTTTCTAATGACAAATGTGTTCTCGGCTTCTTTTCATTTCATCAGAAGCATCAACATTTGCTTCTGGAGTAATGACACTGAACATTTGATAGATGAGTATTTACCTGATGGAAACTACGTCATAACTGAGATTTTACTTAATCAAATGTTACTGTTTAGAAAATGCAGTTTATTTTTATAAACATGTATATAATGTATGTAGTATGTTAAAATATGACAACCTACCTGCACTTTAGTATTTATAAATGTTGATCTCGTTTTGGCAAGTAGGAATAGATAAACAAATGTGCAATAGAACCATTTATATTTAAGTAACTGATGATGTATCACACACTATGCAAAAACTTCCACATTTTCTTCCTCATTTAATACTAAAAAGCCGTGCAGTAAACTTGAACAAAATGATTTATGAAGAGATCAAATAATTGTTCAAGGCCAGCAGGGAACAGACAAGATTTCTGTGTCTATGTTTCCTCTTATAGTCCCAGTATTATACCTCTCCACTAATTTTTGGTTATGTTTGTTTCTTCTAGAAGTGAAGATGATCGCTTGAAGAAAGTGAAAGGAAAATACAGTACTTTCTTTTTGGTTTATGAGTGGATTATGACTTTTTTAATTGAAATATACTTGATTATAAATATTTGTGGGGTAAATAGAGTTGACTATCAATGCTTGTGAACAATATGTGATGATCAAATCAGGACAATTATTACATTCATCATTAAAAATGTAATAATTCTTTGTGACTATTAACCAATTTCTCATTAACCCCTCCCACTCTCACTTTTTCAACTCAAGTAACCACAGTTCTGTTGTCTCCTTCAAAAAGTTCAGTGTAGTATTGTGATCTTTCTTTCTTTCTTTCCTTCCTTCCTTCCTTCCTTTCTTCTTAACTCCCACTCATGAATGACGGCATGTGGCAGTTCTCTTTCTGTACTGGACTCATTTCACTTAATTTTTTCCAAGCTTATTCATGTAACTGCAAATGGCAGAATTTCATTCTTTTTTTATGGCTGAGTAGTATTCCATTGTATATATTTAACACATTTTCCTTATCCAGTTGTCCATCAATGGGCATTTAGGTTGGTTCCATAGATTGGCTATTGTAAATAGAGCTGCAATGAACATGGGAGTGCAGGTATCCCTTTGACATGATGATTTCCATTCCTTTGGGAATACCCAGTAGTAGGACTGCTGGATGGTAGGGTAGTTCTATTTTTATTTGTTTGAGAAATCTCCATACAATTTTCCACAATAACTATACTAAATTACAGTCCTGCCAGTGTATAAGGGTTCCCCTTTCTCCACATCTTTGCCAGCATTTGTTATTTGTCTTTTCAATAATAGTCTAACTGGGGTGAGATGATATCTCAATGTGGTCTTGATTTGCATTTCCCTGATGATTAGTGATGTTGAGCAGTTTTTCATGTACCTATTGGCCATTTATATGTCTTCATTTAATAAATGTCTATTCAGTTCCATTGCCCATTTTTAATTTTTTTTTCCTTTAAATTTTTATTTTGTCAATATACAATGTGGTTGATTATTATGGCCCATCACCAAAACCTCCCTCCCTCCTCCCTCTCCCCCCTCCCACCCAAGAATGTCCTTTCCGTTTGCTTGTTGTAACAACTTCAAAAAAATTGTAGTTGTTATATCTTCTTTTCCCCCTCCCCCCGTTTTTTTTTTTTTGTGTGTGTGTGTGTGTGAGTGAATTTATTTATTTATTTTTAGCTCCCACCAATAAGTGAGAACATGTGGTATTTCTTTTTCTCTGCCTGACTTATTTCACTTATTATTCTCTCAAGGTCCATCCAT
>NW_007730113.1:102735-151425 GCF_000696425.1 Galeopterus variegatus | reverse complement strand
ATTTGGGCTGGTTCCAACTCTTGGCTTTTGTAAAGAGTGCTGCAAGGAACATTGGGGAACACGTATACCTTCGACTTGATGCTTTCCATTGCTCTGGGTATATTCCCAGCAGTGGGATAGCTGGGTCATATGGTAGATCTATCTGCAACTGTTTGAGGAATCTCCATACCATTTTCCATAGAGGCTGCATCATTTTGCATTCCCACCAACAATGTATGAGAGTTCCTTTTTCTCCGCAACCTCGCCAGCATTTATCGTTCAGAGTCTTTTGGATTTTAGCCATCCTAACTGGGGTGAGATGGTATCTCAGTGTAGTTTTGATTTGCATTTCCCGGATGCTGAGTGATGTTGAGCATTTTTTCATATGTTTGTTGGCCATTTGTATATCTTTCTTAGAGAAATGTCTATTTAGCTCTTTTGCCCGTTTTTTAATTGGATTACTTCTTTTTTTCTTGTAAAGTTGTTTGAGTTCCTTGTGTATTCTGGATATTAATACTTTTCCAGATGTATAGTTTGCAAATATTTTCTCCTATTCTATATGTTGTCTTTTTGCTCTTGTTTCCTTGGCTGTCCACAAACTTTTAATTTGATATAATCCCATTTCTACATTTTTTTCTTTGGTTGCCTGTACATTTTAGGTCTTAGTCATAAAGTCTTTGCCAAGTCCCACATCTTGAAATGTTCCCACTAAGTTTTCTTCTAGAAGTTTTATAGTTTCAGGTCTTATATTTTCATCTTTAATCCACTTCGATTGATACTGATACATGGTGAGAGGTACCAGTCTAGTCTCATTCTTCAATGCATGGATGTCCAATTTTCCCAGCACCATTTGCTGAAGAGGCTGTTCCTTCCCCAGCACATGTTCTTGGAACCTTTGTCAAAGATCAGTTGGCTGTAAGTACCTGACTCGATTACTGGGTTCTCTACTGTGTTCCATTGGTCTATGTGTATGTTTTTATGCCAGTGCCATGCTATTTTGGGTTACTATAGCTATAGTATAATTTGAGGTCAGGTAATGTAAAGCCTCTGGCTTTATTTATTTATTTATTTATTTATTTATTTATTTATTTATTTTTGGTCAGGATTGCTTTATTTATCTGGGGTCTGTTGTTGCTCCATGTGAACGTTAAGATTGTTTATTCTATTTCTGCAAAGAATATCACTGGTACTTTGATGGGGATTGCAAGGAATCTGTAGATCACTTCAGGTAGTATGGACATTTTCACAATGTTAATTCTTCTAATCCATGAACATAGGATGTCTTTACATCTTTTTGTGGCCTCTTTAATTTCTTTCGGGAATGATTTGTAGTTCTCAATGTAGCAATCTTTGACATCCTTATTTAAATTTATTCCTAGGCATGTAATTTTTGGTAGATAATGAAAACGGTTTTGCTCTCTTGGCTTCTTTTTCTGCTAGTTCATTGTCAGAGTATAAAAATGCTACTGATTTTTTAATGTTGATTTTGTTCTCTGCAGATTTATTGAATTTGTTTTTCAGCTCTAAGAGTTTTTTGACAGTCTTTAGAATTTTTATATGTAGGATCATGTCATCTTCAAACAGGAACAGTTTGATTTTGTCTTTTCCATTTGAATATCTTTCTTTCTTTCTTTTGCTTGATTTCTCTGGCTAGTACTTCCAATAAAATGTTAAATAGGAGTGGTGAGAATGGGCATACTTGTCTTGTTCCTGTTTTTATAGAAAAAGCTTGCGTCTTTTACCCATTCAGGATACTATGGGAGGTGTGTTTGTACTATATGGCTTTTATTGTGTTGAGATACTTTCCTTCTCTATCTAATCTCCTGAGAGTCTTTATCATGAAGAGATGTTGAATTTTGTCATATGCTTTTTTTTCCATCTATCAAGATAAACATATGTTTTTTGTCCTTGGTTTCGTTGATGTGGTGTATCACATTTATTTATTTGTGTATGTTGAACCATCTTTACAACCCTGGGCTGAATCCCACTGTATCATCATGTATAATCTTTTTGATGTGCTGCTGTATTCTTTTCGCTAATACTTTGTTGAGACTCCTGAAGTAACTATGGATCAAAAAGGAAACTAAACAGTAAATCAAAAAATTCTTGCAACTAATGAAAATAAAGACACATCATACCAGTATCTATAGTTTGACACTACAAAAAGCATTACTAAGAGGGAAGTTTATTGCAATAAATACTTACATCAAAAGAATAGAAATACTTCAAATAAACAACCTAACAACCCTCAAAGAACAACAACAACAAGAAAAAACCCAATAAACATCAAATACCAAAATTGGTAGATGGAAGGAACCAGTTAAGAATTAAGATCATAGCAGAGCTAAATAAAACAGAGACAAAATTAAAAAAAAAAAAAAAAAAAAAAAAAAAAAAAAAACAATGATCAGTGAAACGAAAAGTTGGTTTTTTGAGAAGGTATGCAAAAGAAGAAAAAAAAAAAAAAAACACTAGCTAAACTAACTAAAAAAAGGAGAGGAGACCCAAATTAAAAAACAATTAGAAATGAAAAGGGAGATATTACAGAAGATACCACAGAAATACAAAGAATCATTAGAGATTATTATAAGCAACTATATACCAATGAGTTTGAAAATCTGGAGGAAATGAATAAATTTATAGACCCATGGAAACTACCAAGACTGAACCAAGAAGAAATTGAAAACCTGAATAGAAAAATAATGAGCAATGAGATTCAAGCAGTGATTTGCAGCCTTCCAACAAGGAAAAGTCCAGCAACAGATGGCTTCATTGTTGAATTCTATCAAATCTTTGAAGAAAAATTAACACCAATCATTTTCAAACCATTCCAAAAATTGGAACAGAGGCCATTCTCCTGAATTCATTTTATGAGGCCAGCATCACCCTGATAAAAAAAAAAAAAAAAAAAAAAAAAAAAAAAAAACAGACAGAGATACTACACAAAAAGAAAAATACTATATTGACAGAGCTGTATTTCGTAAAAATTCTTTTCACAGGGGAGAACTTATTGATGGTTCATCAATAGCAGGTTCTCTCCTATACCAGGAATATGGGAGGATTGTGTCTTTCTCAGTTTACGAGTTAAGAAAGACCTTATGAATTGTTTTGGCTAATGAAACGCAAACAGAAGCAACACTTGTCATTTCACTACAAAAGCATTTCATTTGGGGGCCTCAACTTCCCCCAAATTCTTCCTGTTTTGGTGTAATCTGAAGACTGCATGTTGATATAGAGCTATCATAAGTCTGAAGTAGTCTGGAATTCTGAGCATAATTCATATAGTAGAAAGTCATCCTGAAGAGCTTTCTGGCCTGACTGCAAGAATTGTGAGTGAAACACAGTTTTTTGTTTGTTTGTTTGTTTTCTTGCTGTGTTTGGGGGTTCATTTGATATGATGGGTAAACCACTCTGATGTAGACATGATAGATTACATGATAAATTATATGTGTTGGTTAATATTATTGTACTCTCTTTTTTTCTTTTTAATTTTTTAAATTTAAACAAAATTGATTGTACATATCTCTGGGGTACTGAATTGAATATGAATACCAGTGTGCAATATGTGATGCTCAAATCAGGATAATTACTATATTCAACATTACAAAATGTATTCATTTTTGTGGCCCTTTACCATTTTCTCACTAAACCCCCACTATCTCCTCCTTTCCCACTTCTGGTACGCTCAGTTTTGTTCTCTTCTTCTGAAAATTCAACATATTATTGTGATTATTGCATCTTTCTTTCTTCCTTCATTTTTGTTTAATTTTATTTCTCTCTCTTTATCTCTCTCTCTCTCTTTTTTTCTGGTTCCCACATATGAATGAAGACATGCAGTATTTCTCTTTCTGTGCCTGAATTATTTCACTTAACATAACTTTCTCTAAGTTCATCCATGTTGCTGCAAAAGGCAGAATTTCATTTCATTCCTTTTCTATGACAAAGTAGTAGTCCATTGAGTACATATACCACAATTTACTTATCCAGTCATTTTTCAATGGATATTTAGGTGGGTTCCAACTCTTGACTATTGTTAACAGAGGTGCAATAAACTCAGAGGTGGAAGTATCTCTTTGACATGATGATTTCCTTTCCTTTGGGTATATACCCAGCAGTAGGATTGCTGGATCATATGGCAATTCTATCTGTAGCTGCTTGAGGAAAGTTTCTACTGGTTTCTATAATGGCTGCATTAATTTACAGCCCCACAGGGAGTGTAAAAGAGTATCCCTTTCTCCAAATGCTCACTAGCATTTGTTATTCTTTTTGATAATAGACGGTATAACTGGGGTGAGTTGATCTCTCAGTGTGGTTTTGATTTGAATTTCCTTAATGCTTAGTGATGTTGAGCATTTTCTCATGTGTCTATTGGCCATTTACATACCTGCCTTTGAGAAATGTCTATTCAGGTCCCTTGCCCATTTTTTAATTGGGATACTAGGTTTTTAATGGTTAAGTTGTTTGAGTTCCTTGTATATTGTGAATATTAAGGCCTTGTCAGATGCATGATTTGCAAATATTTTCATCCACTCTGTAGGTCATCCTTTCACCTTGTTAATTATTTTCTTTTGCTGTGCAGAAGCTTTTTAGTTTGTCATAATCCCAATTGTTTATTTTTTTAATTGCCTGTGCATTTGGGGTCTTATTCATAAAGTTTTTGCCCAGTGCTACATCCTGAAGTGTTTCCCGTATGTTTTCTTTCAGTAGTTTTACAGTTTTAAGTGTTATATTTCAGTCTTTAATCGATTTTGGTTGATTTTGGCATATGGCAACAGGTACAGGTCTAGTGTCTTTCTTCCACTTATGGGTGCCCAGTTTTCCCAGTACCATTTATTGAACAGGCAGTCTTTTCCTCAATGTATGTTCTTGGTGCCATTGTTGAAGGTTAGTTGCTGTAAGTAAGTGGGTTGATTTCTGGTGTCTCTATTCTGTTCTATTGGTCCATGTGTCTGTTTTTATGCCTGTCCCATGCTATTTTTGTTACTATAGCTTTGTAGTTTAATTTGAGGTCAGGTAGTGTAATGCCTGTCTATTTATTTATTTATTTGTTTTGGGGGGGGGCTTGCTCAAGATTGCTTTGACTATTCATGGTCATTTGTTGTTGTATCTGAATGGTAGGACTGTTTTTTTCTATTTCCATGAAGAATGCCATTGGTATTTTTATGGGGATTACAAAGAATCTGTAGATTCCTTTGGGTAATATCGACATTTTCACAATGTTAATTCTTCCAAACCAAGAGCATGGAATGTCTTTCCATCTTTTGTGTCCTCTTTAATTTCTTTCAGCAGTGATTTGTAGTTCTCATTATAGAGATCTTTCATCTCCTTGGTTAAATTGACTCCTAGGTATTTCAATTTTGGTGACTATTATAAATGGACTTGCTTTCTTGATTTCTGTTTCTGCTAGTTTGTTACTGGAGTATGAAAACACTACTGATTTTTGTGTGTTGATTTTATATCCTACTGAAATGGTTGATCATCTCTAAGAGTTTTTTGGTACAGTCTTTTGGTTTTCTATATACAGGGTCATGTCATATGCAAATAGGAAGAGTTTGACTTTGTCTTTTCTCATCTGGATATGCTTTATTTCTTTCTCTTGCCTGATTGCTCTGGCTAGTACTTCCAATACTCTGATAAATAGGAACAGTGATAGTGGGAACCCTTATCTTGTTCCTGTTTTTAAAGGACAGGTTTTCAGATTTTCCCCATTAAGGGTAATGTTGGCAGTGGGTTTGTCATATAAGGCTTTTACTGTGTTGAGATATTTTCCTTCTATTCCTAATTTTCTGAGAGTCTTTATCATGAAGCAATGTTGTATTTTGTCAAATGCATTTTCTCCATTTATTGAGATAATTATTTGGGTTTTTTTCCTCAATTTTTTTGATATGGTGTATCACACTTATTGACTTGTGTCCAGTGAACCATCCTTGCATCCCTGTGATGAATTCCACTTCAACATGGTCTTTAATATTTTTCAAGTGTTGTGTTCTTTTTGCTAATATTTTGTTGAGGATTCTTTGTGTCTATGTTCATCAGAGATATTGGCCTAAAGTTTTCTTTTTGTTGTATGTTCATCTGGTTTTGGTATCATGGTGATGCTGGCCTCACAGAATGAGTTTGGGAGAATGACCTTTGTTTCACTTTTTAAAAATAGTTTGCAGAGAATTGTTATTAATTCCTCTTTAAAGGTTTGGTATAATTCAACAGTAGAAGTCATCTGGTCCTGGGCTTTTCTTTGTTGCAAGATTGCTGATTATTGCTTCAATCTTCTTGCTTGTTATTTGTCTGTTCAGGTTTTCTTTGTCTTCTTGGTTCAACTTTGATGGTTTGTACGTGTCCTGATACTTATCCATGTCCTCCAGGTTTTCAAATTTGTTGGCATATACAGTTGTTTATAATAGTCTGTATTGAGTTTATCTGTTTCTGTGATATCAGTTGTAATGTCTTCTTTTCATTTCCATTTTTTGTTATTTGGGTCTTCTCTCTTCTTATTTTTAGTTAGCCTAACTAACGGTTTGTCTATTTTGTTTATCTTCTCAAAAAACCAACTTTTCCTTTCATCGATCTTTTGTTATCTCTTTTTATGTCTCTATTTCATTTAATTCTGCTGTAATCTTATTTATTTCTTTCTGTTAATTTTGGGATTGGATGGCTCTTGTTTTTCTAGTTCTTTAGATGTAGTGTTAGGTTATCTATTTGAAGTCTTTTATTTTTATTTTATTATTATTATTTTTTATTTGATTTTATTGTATCAACATACAATGTGATTAGATATTTTTCCTTGATGTTGTTAAGACAAGTGAACTGATATGAGGTTGATGGGATGGAGGGAGGAGAGAGGGGAGAGGGAGGGTTCAGTAAAGGAACACAAAAATGTAGTCTTTTTATTTTTTGGATGTAAGTATATATTGCAATAAATTTCCCTCTTTGTACTGCTTTTGCTGTATCCCATAGGTTTTGGTATAATTCATTTTTATTTTCATTAGTTTCATAAAATTTTTTGATTTCCTGTTTAATTTCTTCTTGGACACATAGGTCATTCAGGAGCATGTTGTTTAAATTCCATTTATTTTCATAATTTCCAGAGTTTTGCTTGTTATTGATTTCTAGTTTTAATCCATTGTTGTCTCAGAAGATACTTGAAATGCTTTCAATTTAATTTTTAATTTGCTGTGTCTTGATTTGTGACCTAACATGTGATTTATCCTGGAGAATTTTGCTTATGCAGATGAGAAGAATGTATATTTTGTAATTGTTTGTTGCAAAGTTCTATAGATATCTGCCAAGTCCAACTAGTGTAAAGTGTAGTTTAAGTCCTGTGTTTCTCTGTTGTTTTGTTGTCTAGATCATCTGTCCAATAGTGAGAGAGGTGTATTCAGGTCCCCAAATATTATCATATTGGGGGCTAACTCTTTAATAGTGTTTGCTTTATTTATCTGGGTACTCTGGTGTTGGGTGAATATATATTTATGATTGTTATGTTTTCTTGCTGGGTAGATCCTTTATCATTATCTAATGGTCTTCTTTGTCTCTTCATATGGTTTTTTGTTTAGAGTCTCTTTTATCTGATAGAAGAATAGCTACTCCTGCTTGTTTTGGATTTCCATTTGCATGATATATCTTCTTCCATCCCTTCACTTTTAGTCTGTGTGTGTCTTTACTGGTGAGGTGAGTCTCTTGTAGACAGCATATAGTTGGGTCTAGCTGTTTAATACAACCAGTCAGTCTGTGTCTTTGAAGAGGGGAATTTAATCCATTTACATTTAGTGTTGTTACTGAAAGGTATTGTCTTACTCCTGAAATTTAATTGCTTTCTTATGGTTGATGAACCTTTTGTTCCTTTCTTTCCCTTTTATTGTTTTTCTTCACTCTTTGTTGGTTTTGTGAGTTAGATGGTATAGTTTCTTTCCCTTTCTCATTTGCATATCTGTTCTACTAGTGATGTTTGTTCTTTCTCATGAATTCATGGTGATGATTATCATGTTTGGGTTCCAGGTACAGGACTCCCTTAAGAATTTCTTGTAGAGCTGGTCATGTGGTGGTGAACTCATGTAGTGGCAGCTTTTGTTTGTCTTGGAAATACACTATCTCCACCTCATTTCATAAGCACAGTATTGCTGGGTATGTTATTATTGTCAGGCTTTTTTTTTTTTTTCTTTTAATACTTTGGATGTATCATCCCATTGTCTTCCAGCCTTTAGTGTTTCTGCTGGGGAGTCTCTTGTTAGTCTAATGGGGACTCCCTTATAGGTGACATGGTGCTTTTCTTTAGCTCATTTTAGGATTCTCTTTTTGTCTTTGACTTTTAACATTTTGACTACAATGTGTCACAAAGGGCAGCTTTTTGGATTGAATCTGTTTTGGGATCTTTGAGCCT
Organism: Galeopterus variegatus; assembly: GCF_000696425.1. Classification (NCBI taxonomy): domain Eukaryota; kingdom Metazoa; phylum Chordata; class Mammalia; order Dermoptera; family Cynocephalidae; genus Galeopterus; species Galeopterus variegatus. Next base: position 143,069 of record NW_007730113.1, on the reverse strand, counting down.
CTTAGATCTGGAAGTCCATATCTCTACCAATAACTGGAAAGTTTTCCACTATTATTTCATTGAATATGTTTTCAATGTCTTTTCCTCTCTCCTTCTCTTCCAGAGCACCTGTGATTCACATGTTTGAGTGTTTGAGTGCTTAAAGTAGTCTGCCAGCTCTCTTAGATTATCTTCATTTTTTATGGGTTTTTTTTTGTCTGCTTGGGTTATTTCAAAAGACTTTCTTCAAGGTCAGAAATTCTTTCTTCCACTTACTGTAGCCTGCCGCTTATGCTCTAAATTATAGTTTTTATTTCATTGAATGAGTCTTTGAGTTACAGGAGTTCTGCTACATTATTTTTTATAAAAATTTCATCCTTCATGTCCTGGATTGATTTTCTCATTTCATTGTTTTGTCTAAATGAATCTTCTTGTATCTCACTGAGCTTCTTTAAATTTGTTACAAAGGATTCCCTTTCAGAAAAATCAAGGGTTTCTGGTTGCATGGGGTCTGGTATTTGAGAATTACAGTGTTCCCTTGGTGGTGTCTTATTTTCCTGTTTTTTTTTTTTTTTCATATTTCTAGTATCCTTATGCTGATGTCTAGTCATCTGGTGGTTGCTTCTTCTATTACTCTGTGGTGGCTTTTGAGGAGAGAAACTCTACTCCTTGCTGTAGATTTGTTATATATTGCTTGTTGTGTGGAGTTTTTTAGTTTTGGTTCTGGGTAGACTCAGTATTTCCAGGGGATACTGATAGCTATGTCTGTTCCTGGGGCTGTACATGTAGCTGGGCTCATACAGGTGGGTGGAGGCCACAAAGGTGGCTTTGGTGGCTGGGACAATGCAGGTGGCTGGATGTCTGATGCTGCATGGGTGGCTGGGGCAGCTGGGATGGTGCAGGAAGCTAGATGGCTAGGTGCATGTGAGTTGGTGGGGCCATGCAGGCAGCCAGACAGCAGGGCCCATGCAGGTGGGTTGGGCCACACATGTGGCTGGTTGGTTGGGGCCATGTTGACTGCCAGGGCCACATAGGCAGATGGAAGGCCGAAGCTGCGCAGGTAAATGATACTGTGTAAGCAACATGGGTTGCATCATAGGGTGTGCTATGCAGGTAGACTCCTGTGTAGGGAGAAGGGCCATGGCTCTGGGACTAGACAATAACACAAACAAAGCAGCAGTGGTTAGGAGGGGGCAGGGGCAGGAGTGGGGGAGAGTTAGTGCTGGGAAGTGCTCACAGCTGAGCAGATTCTTTCCACCACAAGGAAGAATTCCCCCTGATTGATCCCGGTTTGGGAAAAATGTTGGCTTCATGCTGAAGCTGAGTGCCTCTTTCTTCTCTCTACACTAACCTGCTTGGTTTTCGTGTTCCTCAGGGTCCTCACCAGGCTCCTGCTCCCCTCTCACAGTCTCCCACTGGTGCTGTCCCCCATACTTAGCTGTCTTTTTTTGCTCTAGCCCCTTTCTCTGGGAGTATGGTCCATTGGGTACCTCTAGTCTGCTATCTTGTCCATCTCTTCTTTTTTCCTTATTTTATGGGGAAATAAACATTGAGACACACTGACAACTTTTGAAAGCCATTAAAAACATGTTTAGTGAGTGGTAAAATACCATCAATTTTATCTCAGCAGTCAATTATTTAATCGATGTAGTTGTGTAACATTTTAAAAGATTTTTAATACTTTTATTTTTTGTTTATATTTAAACAAACATCCCATCCCTACCCATTTTCATCATAGCTTTGACCTAATTATATAAAGACATTTTATGAAAAAAATACCTTTTAGTATTTTAGCAGTAAAATAGTAAAAAATAGATGTGTAAATGCATGCCTGATGAGGTGGGAATAAATCAGTTGATTTTGGACGTGAGAAAGTTAAAATCTCTCTAAACAGATTTTTGATTCTAACCTGTGTTTTTAAACAAGATTGCAGAGGAATAGTTTACAGACCATAAATCCATTTTTTGTAGGTTTACAGTTCAAAGATTTTTAGGAAATGTATATGATTGTGCAATCAGAGTAACAATCCAGTTTTAGAACATTTCCACCACCCCATAAAAGTGTCCTCATACTCTTTTGTGTTTAACCTCAGTTCCTTCCCAAGCCACAGACAATTTCTGATCTGCTTTCTGTGTCCCTCATTTTGCTTTCCTAGAAGTATCATATAAATGGAACCATTCAACATGTACTCTTTCTGCTCAGCTATGATTTTAAGATTCATGTATATTGTAGCATGTACTAGTAGCCATTTTTTTTTCCTTTTTGTCTTTTTTCGTGACCAGCAACGGATCGCAACCCTCAGTGTCGCGCCCGTACTGGACCAGGACCGGCAACGGGATCCCAACCTCGGTGTTGCACCCGCACCTCGCTCAGCCAGTGAGCGGCCGGTCTGTATGTGGGATCCAAACCCTTGGCAGGAGCGCCGCAGCGCTCCCAAGCGGCACCGCCGCGCTCCTAAGCAGCGCACTGTAGCAGTGCGCCACCGGGCCGGCCCTAGTAGCCATTTTTTATTGCTGTGTAGTATTCCCTTGTATGAATGTGCCACAATGTGTTTATCAATTCATAACTTGCTTGGGAAATTTCTAGTTATTAGTTTATATACATAAAGCTTCTGAAAACATATGGGTAATGCTCTTTTTGTGGAAATATATCTTCATTTTTCTTAAATACGTACATAGGACTAAATGTGCTGGTTAATATAAAAAGCATTCCTTTAACTGTTTAGAATTTTCCAAAATGTTTTACAAAATGGTTATAATATTTTATATTACCATGAGTCATGTAAGAGGTTTTCAAGCTTTCTAACATTCTTGCAACACTTGATAGTGTCAGTTGTTTGCGTGAAAGCCATTCTAGTCAGTGTCCTGTGGTGTATCACTGTGATTTTAATTTGCATTTCTTTAATGACTAATAGTATTAATTATATTCTCATGTGATGAGGATAGCCAGTAGGATAACTTTTTTGAACTATTTATGTCAAGTGAACAGATATGATATGCAGGGGGAGAGGAGAGGGTGGAGAGGAACAGGGCATGAAAATCAACTACAATGTATATTGAGAAGTAAAATTTAAAAATAAAATTAAATAGGGGCCGGCCTGGTGGCGCACTGGATAGTGCGCTGCTTGGGAAGCGCGGCGGCGCTCCCGCCCGAGGGTTCGGATCCCACATATAGACTGGTTCCTGCTCACTGGCTGAGTGAGGCGCGGGAGCAACACCGAGGGTTGCGATCCCGTTGCCGGTCCCGGTCCGGTACGGGGGCGACACTGAGGGTTGCGATCCATTGCCGGACACGGAAAAAGACAAAAAAAAAAAAAAATAATAATAATAAATAAAAATAAAATTAAATAAATAAAAAAATTTTAAAAATAATAACTTCTTTGATGTAAAATTTATTCAAATATTTTAACCCTTTTTTCATTGGGTTCTTTGTCTTACTTATTACTGAGTTGTAATAATTCTTTATGTATTCTTAATTCAAATACTTTATTACCTGATATTTAAATATTTCTTCTAGTCTGTAGCAAGTGTGTTTGAGTGCGTGTGTGTGTGTGTGTGTGTGTGTGTGTGTGTGTGTGTTTATCTTAGCTTATTATTTATTTGATGAGGTCTTTGGAAAAGAAAAGGTTTTCTGACAGTTTTTTTATTGAAAGACAATTATATATATATTGTATATATTTTTTATTGAAAGACAATTTTATATATATATATACACAAATATATATATATTATTTTTATTGAAAGACAATTATATATATATATATATATATATATACACATATTTTTTGGAGTACAATACACATGTACAATATGTGGTGATCAAATCAGGATAATTAGTATACTCATGTTTATAAAATGTAATCAATGATTGTGACCCTTAACTAGTTTCCCACCAACACTTCTCCCTCTCTTCCTCTCCCACCTCTAGTAATCACAGTTCTGTTCTCTCTTTTTCTTTTTTGAAAGTTTAATTTATCATTGTGATTGTTTCTTTCTTTCTTTCAGCTCCCACTTATCAATGAGGACATGTGGTATTTCTCTTTCTGTGCTTGGTTTATTTCACTTAACGTAATTTTCTTCAAGCTCATCCACATTGTTACATGTGGCAGAATTTCATTCTTTTTTATGTCTGAGTAGTATTCCATTGTGTATATATACCACATTTTCCTTATCCAGTTGTCTGCCAATGGATATTTAGGTTGGTTACAATGCTTGGCTATTAAACAGAGCTGCAATATACATGAGAGTACAGGTATCACTTTTTTGTAAATTTTATTTTGTCAATATACAATGTGGTTGATTATTGTGGCCCAATACCGAAACCTCCCTCCCTCCTACTTTCTCCCCTCCTACCCAACAATGTCCTTTCTGTTTGCTTGTCATGTCAACTTCAAGGAATTGTAATTATTATGTCTTCTTCTCCCCCCCAATTTTTTTTGTGTGTGAATTTATTTATTTATTTTTATCTCCCACCAATAAGTGAGAACATGTGGTATTTCTCTTTCTGTGCCTGACTTGTTTTACTTAATATAATTCTCTCAAGGTCCATCCATGTTGTTGCAAAAGGCAGTATTTCATTCTTTTTTATAGCTGAATAGTATTCCATTGTGTAGATATACCACATTTTCCATATCCACACATCTGATGATGGACATTGGACTGGTTCCACCTCTTGGCTATTGTAAAGAGTGCTGCGATGAACATTGGGGAACAGGTATACCTTCGACTTCATGATTTCCATTCCTTTGGGTATATACCTCACAATGGGATTGCTGGCTCATATGAAAGCTCTATCTGTACCTGTCTGAGGAACTTCCATACTGCTTTCCATAATGGCTGTGCCAATTTACAGCCCCATCAACTGTGTAGGAGAGTTCCCCTTTCTGCGCATCCTCACCAGCATTTTTAATAAAAAATGTCTTTTTTCTAATAGCCAGCCTAACCGGGGTGAGATGATTTCTCAGTTCGATTTCGATTTTCATTTCTCTGATACTGAGTGATGTTAAGCTTTTTTTCATGTGTCTGATGGCCATTTGCATATCTTCATATGAGGATTGTCTATTCAGCTCTTTCACCCATGTTTTAATTGAGATACTTGTTTTCTTACTTTTGAGTTGTTTGAGTTCTTTGTATATTCTAGATATTAATCCCTAGTTGAAAGCATAATTTGCAAATATTTTCTTCCATTCCATAGGTTGTATTTTCGCTCAGTTCATAGTTTATGTTACTGTGCAGAAGCATTTTAGTTTAATATAATTCCATTTGTTTATTTTTTCTTTTGTTGTCTGTGCTTTTCTGGTCATATTCATACAGTTTTTGCCCAGTCCTATATCCTGAAGTGTTTCCCTTATGTTTTCTTTTAGGAGTTTCATAGTTTTGGGTCTTATATTTAAGTCTTTAATCTGTAATCTGTTTTGAGTTGATTTTCGTATATGGTGACAGATACAGGTCTAGTTTTTATTCTTCTACATATGTATATCCATTTTTCCCAGAACCATTTATTGAAGAGGCAGTTTTACCCCAATGTATGTTCTTATTGCTTTTGTCAAAGATCAGTTAGTTTTAAGTATGTGGGTTGATTTCTGGGTTCTCTATTCTGTTCCATTAATCTGATTGTCTGGTTTTTTTTATTTCTTTTTTTTTTCTGTTTTTATTTCTTTTTTCTTTTTTTATTTCCTTATCTTCTAGTTCATTATTGGAGTATAAAAATGCTGCTGATTTCTCTGTGTTGATTTTCTATACTACTGAAATCATTTATCAGCTCTAAGAGTTTTCTCATAGAGTATTTAGGTTTTTCTACATTTAGGATCATGTAATCTGAAAACAGGGACAGTTTGCAGAAGAAAACTTTTGATTTTAATGAGGTTCAATTTCTCAAGTGTTTTCTTTTATGGATAATGCTTTAGTATCATATCTAAAGCTATTTTTACTTAATCCAAGTTCAGAAATATTTTCTCCTATGTTTTCTTATGAAAACTCTATAGTTTTGGGTCTTATATTTATGTCTGTGATCTATTTGAGTAAAATTTCATGTATTATGTGACAAATGGTCTAGTTCTTTCTTTTTCAGAAGTTCTAACACAATTTGTTTGGGACACTAGCCTTTTCCCTTTAAGTTGTCTTTGCCTTTTTGCTACAACTCACTTGACCACAAATACTAGGATTTATTCCTGGATTCTATTTTGTTCCATTGTTTACTATTTCTGCCCTTACATGAACATTACATTGTCTTGATTATTGCAGGATTATAGGAAGCTTTAAAATCATGTAGTATGAGTTTCTGAAGTTTCTTTTTATCAGAATAGTTTTGGCTCTTTCTTTCCACGTATACTTAAAAATCAGTATGTTAATCTGTGCAAAAATAGATGCTAGGGTTTTGATAGATATTTCACTGAATCTATAGATCCAATTGAGAAGAATTGCCATTTTAATAATATTGAAACTTCCAGTTCATAAATATAGTATGTGTCCACATTTATATAGAATGTTAATATCTCTAGGCAAAGTTTTATAGTTTTCAATGTATAGATCTGGTATTTCACCAGGAATTCCTAAATATTTCATTCTTTAGAATGCTGTTTTGAATGAAATTGTTTTATTTTAATTTGGTTTTCATATTGTTCATTGTGGGAGATGGGTTTTCATATTGTTCATTGTGGGAGATGGAGTTGCAATTTACTTTTGTGTACTAATTTTATATATCTGGTCTTGCTCAACTCATTTGTAGTTTTTTATTCTAGATTTTATTTGATTTTCTGTATACAGAATTATCATGTTATCTGTGGATAAAAAGGCTTTACTTTTTCTTCTTTCTTTCTTTCTTTCTTTTTTTTTTTTTTTTTTTTTTTTTTTTTTTTTGTGTGTGTGTGTGTGTGTACAATGACTATGCTTTAATTTCTCTTTCATTCCTAACTGCAGTGGCTAGAACTTTCAACATAACGTTGAAAAGAACTCCAAAGTGCGGAAAACTTTGTCTGGTATTCAGTCTTAGTATAAAAACATTGTTTGTCAACTTCCAGCATGAATTTTCTGCATAGTGAAGATAGACCCTTGGGCACTGATATGGCTTCTTCCTGAGTCTAATTGTGAAACAGAATCCTTGGATTTGTCCTTACTACATTCATCCATTCTGGCTGGATTCTCACTCTGCAGAGAATATAGTAACAGCATACAGTCAGTGTGTCTTCAAGAGGAATTGGACAGGCATTAGGGATTTTGTTTGCTCATTTGTGTCTTTAACACATATAAATTTCTATTTTATCAATGATTTGGTAAAACAAATCAACTTAAATCAAGTCTAAAAAATATTCTCTTTAATCATTTACATTAGGCTTCATGTTCTAGCCTACCCTAACAAAATACAACCCTGCAACCACTAACAACAAGAAGCACCCCGAAGTTTACCTTCAGTAAGAACAAATAACTATTAAACAAAGTGCAAGGTACTGAGAGTGTACACAGTTATATTGCCTTCCAAATTTGCATTAATGTATTAATATTTTTAACAGTGCATAGGAAGCTAATATTTTAAAACATTCTTCAATAGAAAATATTTGATTTAATTCTCTATTTTAGGGTAAAAGTACCCCTTCCATTTTCTTCCAAAAATAAGGCACTTTGAAGGCAGTCTCTTATTGGAGCACTGTCAAAACATATAGGATCTATCAGGTTGTGTACGTGGATATGGCCGTACAGTCTTCAAAACGTTTGAGAGCATACTCTGTAGTCGCCAAAGCAGGAAACAGTGTGTTGCAGGTAACTGCTTTGTTTTTCTGGGTATAGGATCATTTCCAGTTTCCCCTAGCTCACCTTTCTGGCTTTCTACCCTATCTCAATATTTCAAGTTAACCATCTGAGACCCAGCTACCCTAGTACCCATAGACTTCTGCTGTATTTTCAAGACCAAATGTGCTGCATTAAATCTTTGTTCCTTTTCTTCACTGATTTCATGAGCAATTTAAATGTGATTTTCTTTCTCCATGCATGTTTGATATGCATGCTTTTAAAACTATAGTATTATTTTGAATACAGTCTAGATGTCTAGTAAATTTACATGAGTATTCAATGACGTTTCATAGTTCTATAAAGAATATTAGAATTGTATATGGGCCCATCACACTTTCATTGAAATGATCTAAGAAAATATCCCAAAATAGCAATTGGCAGGAAGAAATAATTTCAATATCTTATCCACCACCTTGGCATAGTTATGAAAACTGAATGTTCAATCTTCAAGTGTGAAAGGAATTTGGAGATGAGCTATGGAAAAATGAAAACAACTGTGTCACATGTTGTTTGAAGTCGGAAGGCATTTTGATTAATGCAACACTATTTAAAGAGGGAAAAAAATCATTCAGAGTATCCAACAAGAAACACTTCTATTTTCATATGCTGCAATGGAGATAGACTTATTCATGTGGAAACCCAAGTTAGATAAGGCAAGCTGTTTCTCCAGAGAGGAAAGCAGAAAGATGTACTTTGTAAATTCTTGGGTAGGAATTATTTATTCTTTATGACTGGAACTGAGCTTGCTACCTTGAATAAACTTGGTACTAAGTAAAATTTTTCTTTTTTTTTTTTTGTAGATAAATAATTGAAGTGATCGTGAAGCTATTTTTCTTCTTTTTTTCTCATTATAGAGATATTCAGTTTCTTATAGTGTCTTTGGTATTCTGTGCTTCCAACATGTTCTTACACTGAATCCCAGGAACTAAGGCAGGTTGGAGATAACAAAATTGCCCTTTGAGGATGCACTAGAGGGAAGGACCTGTGCTCTATGGCTTTTTCTTTGTAGTATAGTCTCAGGAAATATTCTGCACACATAGGAGTAAGCCCTGCTGTATTATGAGCTATAGAAAGAATATGGGAAGCGGGAAAGAGGAATTAAAAGAAAAAAAAGAGAAAATGGAGGAGATGGCTATTTTACTAAAGTTTGTGGCCCTTTTCATGAGCACTTGGAAGCATACTGCTTACTGCATTTGTCCTAAATAGCCTCCTGAATAAGTAGAGGCCTGTAGTACATCTCCTGAGTTCCTAGGATAGTCCTAGGAGTAGAGGTTCCTGAGATAGTCCTACTGAACTGGAAGGGAGGATGAAATAAAAATCAGCAAATGGTCCAAACAGAATGTAAATCTGTAAAGTTCACCATGAGGAGACTAACAGGGGAGGTCTAAACAGGTGTAGCTTGGCATGCTGTGTAAATGGAGTCAGTTCTTCACACAGTTTTCCTAGAGTTCTCTCACCTTTCCACTGGTCTCAATTTCCACCCATTGCTTTACCCAGCTCTCCTAGAGAACAATCCTAAACTGAAAAGTAAATAAATAAATAAATTAAAGGAAGTAAAATTCCCAGAAATTTTACCCATGTTTGCTTTGCTAAAAGTAGTCTAACCTGGCATGTTGGGGAAATCTGTGGAAATACCTCTTGGAGTTGGTGGTTGTGGTAGAGAATTGTGATTTAGTGGAGAGAAATGTGCAATTAAACCACAGAGACTGAGGTTTGATTGGATGGGACTCTGTCTCTTAACAGCTGTGTGGAATGTCACCTTATGCCATTGAATCAGTGTATTCATCTTTAAAGAACATAAAAACACAACTCTAGTAGGCTAGCTGCAAGGATTAAATACGGTAATGCTCATAAAGTCCTACTTCCACTGTAGGTGCTTGGCAGTACTAGTTCCTGCCCCCTCCCCACCCTTAATCCCAGTTAGTTTAGAGAACATGATACCCAAACAGGACATATACAGGAATCAGCATTCAGAGAATGGCCTTAAACAGATTTGTCCAGCTTCAGAAAGTGTGTTAGACCTAATGACTGGCATTTTTCAAGAAGGAAACTCTGAGATAAACATTAAAGTAATTCATTTATTATGATTAGAGATCTTTGAGCATCTGGCAAAGTGGAAGCTCCCAGTGACTTGGAAAACCAAAAAACAATTTCCACTGAAACCAAATGTAGTAGAAGACAGCATGACTTTGGATGAACAGTTGAACAAGACGAATGCTAAGTTCCATTTCACTGCCAGTCTTGAAGTTTCTATGTTTTTTTTTTTATAGAGTAGAATGTATTAGTATGAACAGGTGTAAATATATGTATCCATATTTGTGTAAACATGAAAAAGTGTATGTATAAGAATACTCGAAAAAGTTTTCACAAAATGAAAAGATAATATGAATCTTTCCATGAACTCTTTGAAGTACTGCCCTATATGTAAAGCTAAATTATAGGCATAGGTGTATGTAAGCTTATAAACTTCTGTGTGTGTGTGAGTGTGTGTTTGTGTACAGGGGTGACAGGTGCGGGAAAGGCCGAGATGTGGAAGCAGACCTGTCTAAATATGACTCTGCTCATGATTTATGTTGAATAAATCATTCAATTTCACCTGGTTCTTCTTCCAAATGAGGATGATAACATGTGTCTTACTAGCACCACAGAGAAGGTAGATATGTATTTATAAAACACTTTCACATTCATTAACTCTTTGAATCATAACAGTTATGACAATCATGATATGATAAATATAAAAATTATTTTTAAACTTTAAAATAGTGTAAAATACTAATTATATTTACAAAACTCATCTTGTTTTAATGTTTGAATTATGATTAATGTGTTATTATTTTCCTAAAATAACAATGGCAGGTGAAAGCAATAAACTACGGTGTTCTGTAACTGGTGAAGACTTTCTGCTTATTACTAAATATATTCTGTCTCCCAACTGCATATCAGCTCAGTTACCAAGTAAAAATCTGAGGAAACTACGCGTGTGTGTGTGTGTTTAATATACTCACATCAGCTTTCACACTCGCCCAACCAATCAAAATTATCTCTTGTTATTCAGAACAAACCTGCCTTCTTGTTTGGCAAGATCGCTTACCTAAATGACAAACCTGTTGATTTTATGTTATATTTTCTGTCATATTGTGATATGTTATCCCCATGAATTAGTATGTTTTCCTCTTTTTACGTTAGCTATTTCTTCCCCTTTATATACGGATTTAGTGTAACTACTGTAAAAGAGATTCTTTTCCTGAGAAACCATATTGTAATAATTAAAGTTTCATATAAACTATCCATTTTGTCTACCTTCACTTTAGAATAAATTTCTTAATTATTCATGTACCTTAATCTTATCAAATATTCCTAAAACGTTAATACAAAGGCAGTTTCATTTTAGAGAACTGGTCCTCAATCTGCCTATGCATTAGAATTATCTGGGAATCGTTTAAAGAATTGCTACAGCCTGGGCTCTGCCACAGACAAATCAGAATCTCTGGAATGTGTGCTGTGGGCCATATAGACCTGCTATCAATATTTTTGTGGGATCCATGGGTGAATTCAAATGTCCAGCAAAGACTGAACCTAGCTATTCCACAGAGATGTTAAAGTAGCAAATCTATCACAGTGTCCTCAACAAAGCCAATGCTCAATGACCACTCACTGGCAGGTGAAGCTGGATGGAGGAAATCACAGTCATGTATTGTTTGCTGGGCCCCGTCTTTTTTATTTTTTTAATTTTGTTTGTTTTTATATTAAATTCTTTTTTATAATTTCTTTTTGAATTGAAACAATCGATTATACATGTTTATGATGTACAGAGTTGACTATCAGTATTTGTGTACAGTATGTGATGACCAAATCAATATTATTAGCATATTCATCATTATGAATCATAATTATTATTTGTGTCCACTACCTGATTACTCCCTAACACACCCCGCCTTTCCCACCTCTAGTTACTAAAAGGGAGAGGTCTGTTCTCTCCTTCTGAAAGATCAACATTGTATTGTGAACTAACTGTATTTCTTTCTGTTTTTCTTTCTTTTTTTTTCCTTTCCTCCCACTTATGAGTGAGAACAGGCAGTATTTCTCTTTCTGTGTCTGGCTTATTTCACTTAACATAATTTTCTCCAAGCTCATCCATGTTGTTGCAAATGATAGAATTTAATCCTTTTTTTTATGGCTCAGTGGCTATTCCATTTTGTGTATATACGTCATTTTCCTTATCCAAACATCTGTTGATGGGCACTTAGGTTGGTTCCATGTCTTGGCTGTTGTAAACAGAGCTGTGATGAACATGGGAGTGCAGGTATCCCTTCAACATGATGATTTCCATTCCTTTGGGTATACATCCAGAACTGGGATGGGCCCCATCTTTAAGCATTATTGGCTACTGTTCAGTTCCCTCAAGGTACATAGAACATCAGCACCAACACTACTCTTCTTATTACAGGCACTTGAAGACTAAATCTCCTTTAAAACTCCTGTCTTCTGACTATAAAAAGGCTTCTTCGGTATCACTCTAATCCACAATGTTGACTAGTTTCCTGGACGTTTGCTTACGTATTCCATAATAGCTCTTAGTGGGGTGAGGTTTAGGGTGTTAGGGGATGATGAGCATTGGAATCCCTGCCAGTGCTACAGCGCAACTGCTGTGATTCCTTTGGATAATTTTCAGAAATCCTTTTCTATGTTTAGCATAGCTTCCTTTTAAAATTGTTTGATCAACTCAAATTCCTCTAATTTTGAAAATAACCATCTTTGTCTCAACCCATTTATTTCTCCTTTTGTCTATTAGAAACATTTAACTTCTTATGGCTGTGATTTTTAACCAAGCTGTACATAACAGTCACCTCAGAAACTACTGAAAATGCACATTCCAGACGCTAACTCTGGAGATTCTGATTAAAACTCTGTGGATGAAGTACAAATATAGATTAATACTTTAAAAAAAAAATCCTTTTGTGGGTTACTTTTGCACCCCATCTAATATTTTTTTACCACAAATATACTCAAGAGTAAAAATCCAAAGCTGGCATCTTTGAATAGTAAAGTTGAAAAATCGTTTCCTTATACTTTACATCAATATAGAAGACAAATCTCAATTTTACTATACCAAAGTATTGAACGTGATTTTAAACTTCTCTTTAAAACAAATGACATAATATATGTACCTGTGAATATGTGTACTCTACATATTGGGATCAAATAGGCAACAATGACTTCTAGAGATGAAGTAGTTTTCTAGAGAACCTAAATAGAAACCTAGCTGACACAGCTGAAAAGATGGGGGGGGGGGGGTAGGAGGGTATAATTTATTGTTATATATAATACATTATATATAATACTATATCATATTCCACAGCGGGGGAATAAGACTTGCAGAGAGATCAGAGCACATCACAGCACTCACACCCCTCAGACCTCGGGAGGACATGTCTAATGTCACAGCTTCAAAATCACTGCACCACCTGCTCTGCTTCCTTCCACTGTCATTGCTTGAGATATTAACCCAGTTATGCACTTACATACTTGTGAAATAGTGTGCTCTCCCTTCATCTTGCTAGTCTCCACAGTCTGGAGCTGAGGGTACTTTCCTACTGCTGCCTTGTTAATCACCTACATGAATTATGGATGAAGTCACCTAAGAGAGAGCCAGATTAGCCTCCAGAAATTACAAATAAAGCTATCTTCTGTTGTTCAGCACCCTTCTTAACAAATGCAGTCCCATCATCCATCCTTTAAGAGTTTCAAACTGGTGAAACTCTTATTTAATAGCACATTGATTAATCTGGCAAATATTTTATTTACGTGCAAATTCCTTTCTTCCCTATTCGCCAGTCCTTTAGATGGCCAAGCATAATCTCTTTTGACAGTTCTTTCTTCCAGTACATCTCTTTTTTAAAAGTTTTTAAAAATACAACAGGTTTTTTTTTGCATTAATATAATTCTATATAATATTTTCTCTGGTCCTTTTCTTTCACCTTTGGAGTCTGCCATCATTTTGATGGGACCATTCAGTGCCCTCACAGTTTACCAGTATTGCTATTAGTGACATTTTAAAATTCGTTGGTTTCCTAGAATGAAGCACACACCTATCAACTTTGACAGGTAAATCAACAGGCTAAGCTGACATAGTTTATGTTGGTCTTATACATACACTCATTGTCTTATTCACCACTCTAAGTCTGGAGACCGTAGTACTGCTCCCTTAATACTTTTAATTAGTATCTCGCTTCCTCTATCAGGCTTGATTGTAAATCATAAATATCGTAATTTTATTTGCATAGTAAAGATGACCATGGAGATAGTTTTGCAACATCTAGTAACTTTCAATTGCTCTTGTATTTGGGTGGCTTTTGTTTGTTTAATTTATTTATGTGGGAGCAGGGAGAATAACACCTCTACAGTATTTCTGGTGTGTGTGTGTGTGAGTGTGTGTACGTAAAGATCATCATATTAAACATGAATCTAATATTATATCAACGACCCCCTTGTTTGGAGTTCTGGGTTACAGCAATGATTCATTTAAATTGAAAAAAAAAAAAGGAAAGTGAAATAAGGTACACCTCATAGCTCATGAGTTGTGTGGCTTGTTAAGGGAATGTTCCAAGCCCAATGCCCACTCTTATGTAGATGGGAGGGGGTTAGAACGCTGTGCACATGGTTCTGCCTTTCCAAACAAAAGTAAACCCATGTGCCTTGCACTCTCAGATTTAATAAATTGATACATAAAGATAGGCCTGACATAGCTTTATGTCCCATCTGATTGGAATTCCCTATTTTGCCGTCATATCTTATCTCCTATCTCCTTTGTATACTGTTATTCTTCTGAATGTTCAGTGAATTTTAGTGATATCACTCATGAATTTTTATTTTTATTTTTATTTTTTTTTGCTTTTACTGCACTAAACATTGCTTGAGTGCTTCTCAAAGGTCAGGCACAGTGGAATACCTTCATTATCCATAGCCTTGCTCAACAGCGGCCCTCATGGATTCTGAATGCCTCACTATGAGGCCCCAAGTGAATCTGCAAACCGAGCTTCCCACAGTGAGCTGGGGGCTACTAGATTCAGCACGCCATATGCACCAATTCTCCAGATGTTTGTCATCCTGTCATCTGCAGTGGCTTTGGCTGCTGTGCCACCCCATTAGAAAACATGGTGGTCTGTTAATAGAGATTACCTAAAGCCAAAGTGGAAGAAGATCTATGACACTGGGATGCAGCAGGTCTTGGAAATACAAGCAAAATCCAAGAACAAGTTGTTCATGCTGCATATTTAAATTTCCTGCAAACCACATCTGTGACTTCATGGTGAATTAACTTTGTCCAATATACCAAGGAGGCTAAAACTCATTCTGGCTTTATGTTTCCGCACATTATTCTCACAGCTTCTAAAAGTGGACTCTTGCTGTATTTAATTTCTAAACAGGATAGCCATGAGGGAGAATGGAGAATGGAAATTCTTCTTATGGGTAAAACTTTGAACAGCACACCTGATTTATTACTTTGCCAGAAAATGTATATAGTCAATGTTGTTTGTCTATATTGATGTAAATTCTGCAATAGCAGCTTTGGTTTCGGTGGGTTTTCAAGGATAAAGTAAAAAAAAAAAAAGTTCTGGGTGGTATGTATATGAACCTTTCAAACAGACTCAGAATTTGAGGATCCCTGTGTTTTTTGGAAATTCCCTTGAAAGGGCACCCAATGCAAAGTAGCCTGTTGATAACAATGTGGACAAGGTTCTATTTCTAGGTAAAGGACCCTCCCTCCAACTCCTGTGTTTGTTTATTGAGCTCAAGAACATAGTGGTCACTTTGGAAAAACATTTATTTTCTTGTTAAATGAAATGGCTTCTCCTCACCCCAGCCAATTTGTTACCCTTTCTGGTGTTTGACCAATAAACCAATAGAAGAAATAGGGATGAGCTCATATGTTACCATTCATCAAGGGGACCCACTGGTGTATGCTGGCAAATTTATTACATTGGCACTCTCTGTCATTGAAGGGAAAGCAATTTATGCAGTGGAATACATACTTTTCCGGATAGGAATTTGCCTTCGCTGCTACAGTGCTTGAATTTTACCTTCTCCTGTGGATTCACTGAATGGCTTGTTTGCTGTTGAGGTGTCTAATTGATTCTGACAACGAAATTTATTTTACAGCAAAAGAATTGAGTGGCAGCTGACCTTATAAAATAGTAGATAACCTATTACAGCTTCATTTAGAGCCAGATAGGTAGCAACCGTTTTCAAGTTCAGGATGCTGCCATATAGCTGTGGTATATGCTACAAACAACCAACCAATATATGACCGAGTCTCTCCTATGAACAGAAGAATCTGAGAAGAAAAGGTTAATATGGGAGAGGCTCCTTCTGACATTATCCCTAATGATCATCTTGCATACATTTTACCTCCTCTCTCCACAGGTTTGGACTTTGCTGGTTTAAAAGAGGTCTGAACTGCCAAGGGAAAAACGCTTCCATAAGGAAACACATCAGTGTTTCCAGTGTAATGGAAGGTGAAATTAGTCCTTGGTTAATTTTAGCTGTTCGCACCACTCAGACAACAGGTAGTGTAGAGAAATAATGGTCTCAGCTAATAGATTCTGATTAATAAGGGAAACTAACCAGAATCAATAAGATTAATAAGGGAAATAAATTCCTTTATTATAAGTGAGGCATATTTTTAATATAGGTATCAATACATTTCCTAGAAATTTTTCTATGTATAATTCTGGGTTAGAATCTGCCAGCAAGGGGCCTTACATGTGATTTGAAAGTCAGAAGAAAAGAGCAAGCTGTCACTCTTTCGTGACATTAGCAAGAAAACATGTGCCTTGAGGATGCTCTACTTTGGTCTTTAGACACAGATCATTAGTGGACCAGTCTTTGGTAACCATAGTGTACAGTGACTTCTAGAGAAGCTTCTGTGAATCATCCATTCTAGCAGTGGCTTCCCTGACATTCACTACCTCAGTTTTGCAATGGCTTCATGAGCTTCTAATTCTAAATTAACATATTGTCTAACTGAAAACATGTTTAATGCTGTTAGTCTCCTGTCCGAACCTGGCAGTTACAGAATTCTTTTTTCTCTGAAATATCAGGGACAATGTTTGGCTCACTGTGCCTAGAATGTTACCTGACTAGGTACATAATAAATGTTTCTTGAATGGAGATTGAATAAGTTGTGTGTTATTGGACCTGAGTTATAAACTCATCCTAGACAAATAATTGTGAGAAGTATGCAGCTTTCTGATATATAAAACTCTAAACACATGGTCGGAGGTAAGGGGTGGGATGATTCTCAAAAGGTTGAAAATGCTGATTTCTACTGTGATAACATTGTCAGAATTTGCACTATTTTGTTGGGGCAGACAGGATGCCCTAGCTGTTAATTGATACAAGTAGGGGGCATAACAATTGTTAAGTATCTCTGCTAGGTACTATGCTGTGTGCTTTATGTTTCTCATCTCATTTAATCCTCATGATGAATTTCCTAGGTAAATAACTTTCTTTCCTTTTTCTAATGGGAAACTAAGGCTTAGAAAGTTAATGATCACACTTGGATTTCAATGATTCAAAGCTACCTTCATTGTATTATGTAGACAGAAAAATACTTTCTGTGATAAATAAAGCACAAAACTGAAAACAAATAATTTTCTTTCCTTTCTCCATGGGTCACATGCAGCCCAGGTGAGCATATGGCTGCTCATTTTCATGCACCTTACATTTTTTAGTCCTTAAAAAAGACAGCCACAGGAAAAAGAAATGCTTATATTGTGTAATTATAAGATGAATAAAAACATAAAAAAGAGAAACAAATTTAAAAGAAAGAAAAAAGGAACTCTGTTTCCTAGTCAGCTCACTGGGCTGCCAGGAGCACAGGCCTGTGACTGTTCCCAACTGTCTCTAGAGTTTTGGTTTGGAGTGTCCCTGTGATTCAGCTCTTCCCTTCAACATGGTGATAAGGCCATACACCTGTTCTCTCTCATATACACAGGCCATCCAGAAACTGCAGTTTACCCAGAGCAGAATATCTGGGTCTCAAACAGTTGTAAATTTACTCCCCAGGGGACACCTGGAAATGTCTAGAGACATTTTTTATTTTCATGATTTGGGAAGATGAGTTTCTCCTGGAATCTAGAGCATCTGGTGGATAGAGGCCAGAGATGCTGTTAAGCATCCTACAATGCACAGGACAGTCCCAGACAATAAAGAATTATTCAGCCTGCAACATCAATAGTGCAGCTGTTAAGAACCCTTAGCCAAGAATCTGTGCAATAATAACAAGTGTTTAAGAGTACAATAATGAAAGATGTTGGAATATCATATCTATCAGTAAAATGCCACACAATCCTTGAAGAATAAAGACCACTATGTTAACATCTTCAAAAAGTTGCACAGTTTAATGTAAAATTGGATAAGGAAAGGCAAGAGGCTTATTCCAAGTTCAAGTGACAACTGAATAGACTTTTGGTAAGGACAGTCCTTTGAGGCTCCATACTTTAACCTACCCTTGTACATAAATCCCACCCAATCCTCCCTTTCTTCCAGAAGCAGAGAGCACAGCATCTTATAAACCATTTCATTCATTTGGGGGATGGTTCTTAAAAGATTATAGAATTTCCACATCTGGTATTTTAATGCTAGAGATATTCTGATACTTTGTCTTCTTACAAAAGAATCCAACATATTGATTTAATGGTTATATCAGAAACAATGTTTGCTATGATTTTAGTAAATGTTCAGTGCAAAGAAGAGAGTGTACACGTTGAAGTTATGCCAACATAACACACAATAACTGCTTTACCTTTCACAGACTGTGTTGAGGATTCACAATGCCAGCCACCCCCCCCACCACTCCCTTCTAAACATTTGGACGTCATCCCACTTCTTTGCTTCTGATCACGATGATAGGCCTGATCAAAGAGGTAAATTAGCAAAGAGTCCTGGCCAGCCAGGTCCCAATATTTGAAGACAACACACAAACAGCGTGCTTGATAACTTCACATTCTTCTAGACTAAAGGTGACAGATAAGAAATGCAAGTGAGTAATGGAATGACACAGCTCCATGATGAAGGAAAGGAAGAAGAGTATTTAACTGGATGGGAAGGGATGTACCTTGAAATTCCAGAAGGGATGGGATGGAAATGGGCACATACAGATGCCCTTGTTCACTAACTCAGCAGCTGCAGACAGTAAGGGCTCCTTGAGGGAATAACTCAGCTGGAGGCCACCCAATGTTCCATTGAGATTCGCAGGGTTCATGGCAAAGGCATAAAAAACCCTGAGGCTTCTGGCAGACACTTCTCTCAGGACAGCAGATGTGCTGTCCAGTCCTGCAGGCAGAGCATGCCAAATAGCTGTGAGCGCCCCGAGCTGCTCTGTCTCCCAGAGCTGGGGTTTCTATGGCAGGCGCAGCCCCACCAACTTCGCAGACGTGTGCTGCTTCCATGAGCTCTGGAGTCCCCCAGTTCATCCCACACTCATATTTGTTTTATTTCTAGTCTACCTTGGAAGTAAATCTAAAGGAATCAGATAGTGTTTTACCATATTAAATAAGCAACAAAAAAGTGACATGGTTTATTGGATTCTGGATTCATACAGAGCTAGATTTGAATTTTGTTCTACTACTTATTCTCTACAAGTTTCAGGTTCTTCATATTAAAAAAAAATAGAATAATGACATGGAGAATTCAGGCTTACACTAGGAATTGTGTATATAAAAAGTATATATGTGTGTGTGTGTGTGTTTGTATTTATACACACACACTTAAGTACACTTAAGTACTCTTAAGTGTTAAGAGTGCTTCAAAAAATTTTTGGAAAAATAGAATTAAAAGATAATTATGAATCTTTCCACGAACTTTTTGAAGTAACCTCGTGTGTATTTGTGTGCATGCATATATGTAATGTACATATAATAGTTCCAGACATGCAGATACTTTTATTTTTATTAAACAAATGCAAGATATTAATATAGATAGTGATAAACTTAGTGCCTATCAAAGTAATTATTCCATGTCATCGTGCTTTAAGTTCACGGTTCATATTTTTAAAACCTTCTTTTCTGTGCAAAAAATATACCTTTACAAGCCAGCGTATGTATTAGAAAATTACTCAGTATATTGGCAAAAAAATTATTTGAAATATTAAATCATTCTATCAACAGTTAACATATGAAACTATGATATGGCTACAAAAACGCTCGGGGAAAAAGACACACACAGGCACTTCAGATACCAACTCTCATGCCAGTCAAAATACAGACAGGCAAAGGTGAGAAGTGGATTTGACTAAAGTATTATTTTTAACACTATTGAAATAAAGCATCTTCTGCTTCAGATAGAAATGTTCACCTAGCCCATTGCTGTCAACTGTGCTCTTTGATGTATGTTAAGATTTTAAAAATGAATCATGAATTAAGAGCGACACATAAAAATTTACTTAGGGCTTGAATGACATCATTTAATATCTGCTCTACTTCTAAACTTAGTCCTCTATCTCTACACAATGGAATACTATTCTGCTATAAAAAAGAATGAATTACTTCATTCACAGCAACATGGATGAACTTAGAAAAAAAATTGTTAAATGAAGTAAGCCAGGCATAGAAAGAGAAGCATCACATGCTCTCACTTATATGTGGGAGTAAATAAAAATAAACAAATAAATAGGGGAAAAAAACCCCACAACAATCACAATATTCCTTGAACTTGTTAAGGGAAGAGAACAGATATGATGTTGATGGGGATGGGAAAGAGGGACAGGGAGGGGAAAGGGAGGAATTGATAAAGAGCCATGAAAATCAACTACTTTGTGTAATAATAAATAAAAATATTAATTAAAAAAATAAAATTAGTCCCAAAATGTAGGTAAAAATTTACTGATTCCTTTTGCTGTTTGTGCTCTTAACACAAAGTGCTAAACCAGTATATATTGCTATATTATCTATACTCTGTGTGCATGTGCTTAAAACTATTATTTGTCTCCATAGATACCTTATCTCAACACAGCCCTTTATTATATACTTTGATTACCAACATTACTAGCACATTTAATTTCTTTTCTGTGTCAGAATAGACCCTCTTTAGACACTGCCCTATGAAAAATGTGTTGGGTTTTGGGTGCAGCTGCCTTCTAAGCCCAGAGTTGCTTCAATTCCCCTTAATGCTTTTTATCTTCGCATTTTTATTGAATTTTTTACAACATTTTAAAAGGTAGGTTTTTGATAAGTATCTTTTTTCCCCCATTATTCTCTTGGTATTTTCTTATTAGTTCACAGCATAATAACTTGAGCTCTGCTAGTGATATTAATTGGATCTTATACTGATAATATTCATTCTGATCTTTTGAAAACAAAAGCTGGATTTATAAGCATAAATCCACTTATTAAAAGGAGACTGTCTATGCAAAATCAACTAGAAAATATTTTTTAAAAAATTATTTGAAATCAACTATTGATTTCATTTTCTGATTTCTTTTCTTTTCTTCAGGGCAAAAAAATATCGCCAAATGTTCCTCATAAGCAATTTCTTGTTCTTAATGTATGGCTTTCCATAGCAGAATTTATAATGTAGCTACAATGAATAGTATAAGTATTTTCCTTCTTTTGATCTCAAGTGTTTAAGGCAGCTTGGTGTAACTTAATGTGTTGATCATCTCCGTTTGACCATTGTGGCTCAATTATTGTTTCTACCTTTCCCACTATATTCAGTCATGCACCACATATGACAGTTGGGTCAATGGTTGACTGAATATACTACCGTGGTTTCATAATATTATAATGGAGCTTAAAAATTCCTATCACCTGCTGATGTTGTAGCTGCTGTGACATTGTAGCACAATGCATTACTCACATAGAAGCAAGAGGTTATACCATATGGCCTAGGTGTGTAGTAACCTATACTATCTAGGTTTGTGTAAGTGCATTCTGTGATGTTCTCACAACAATGAAATAGCCTAAAGAGGCATTTCTCTGAATAAGTCTCTGTTGTTAAGCAATGCATGACTGTATATATGGTCCAAAATTTTGAAGATGGAGCTCTAAAGTTTAATTACACCAGGAAGCTGGTAATTCAGGCATGGAAGTGGAAGAGAGAGCCATGAGATGAAAATGGATTTGGAAATCAACAGCGTACATATGGCTTCCAGAGAGAGTAGTTTTAAAAGAGTGTGTGACATGATAAAGGGACCAGCACAGAAAATCCCAGGTTCTGAGGCAAAAAGGAGCATCCCTAGAGGTAAGAGGAAAACCAAGACTGCTGAGGATTGAAGCCCCTGGAAGAGAAAACAGAGGTTCAAAGGGCTGGTCAATGTTAAGTGCTTTGTGACATCAAGGTAATCGTATTAACCCATTTTCTGTTGCTGACAACAGAATACCTGAAACTGGGCAATCTATAAAGAAATAAAATTTACTTTTTACAATTTTGGAGGCTGGGAATTCCATGGTCCAGAGAGCTCACCTGGCAAGGGCCTTCTTCTGGGTGATGACTCTCTACAGAGTCCTGTGGCAGCCAGGGTATCACATGGGGAGCATGGCAAGAGTAGGGGCTAACCTCGCTCCCCTTACAAAGCCATCAGATCCATGCCCATGACAAGCCATTAAACCATCAACCCATTACTCCATCAGTGAATGGATCAGTCCATTCATGAGGGCACAGTCCTCCTGACCCAGTCACCTCATAAAGGCCCCACTTGCCACCACCATATTGAGGGTTAAGTTCCAACATGAGCTTAGGGGACAGCATCTAAAACACAGGAGTAATGATTGAGATATGTTTACTATACCTACAAATAAGGAAGTCATTTGGGACCTTGGTGAGAAGACATCTATGGACTGCTAGGGTAGAAACCAGAGCACAGTGCTTGACATTGAATAGAGAGTGGGCAGGGGTGGAGTGTGCATAGACCACCTCTACCAGAAGCGCCTCTTTGAAGGGGAAGAGAAAGTGGAGACCAAAAATACAAGAGACGTGGAGAGAAGGAAACAAGGGCCTTAGACAAGGTAAAGGACATGCAATCCACTGCAGCAGAAAGGTGAAACGTAGCTATGAAAGCTCAGAGTGGAAGATTGAGAGCATCCTCACCCGAAGGTTTTTTGTGGGTTTTTTGGTTTTTTTTTTATTTTTATTCATTTATTTTTTCTAAATTAGAAGAGAGCTCAACTGCTAAGAGTGAGTAGAGGATGGATGACATTTGAAAAAAATAATATTAACAAAAGAAACGGATTTATGAGTGAAGTTGAATGCCTAGTTCACCTTCAAGACAATGTATGTTTTGGTGCCACTCACATAGAAGGGTATGTTAACATGTTTTCAGTGACCACGTTTAGGCTTATTTGAAGGGGATGTTTTCATTGATTCGCTGAAAGCTAAAACTTGTGAGGCAGGGAAAGAATGTGGTAAGTAAGTTAAGGATATTAGTAAGTGAGTGACTATTGCAATCAATAATGAAATATATGCTTGATGGAGATATTAGGGGAAAAAATTTCACTGGGGGTTCCTTAGGGAGAAGCTTTGAAAACCTATAATTGTAGACGATTTTGATAGAATTTCAGGGTGTTTTTAATTTTTCAAAAGGAGAACAATTATAGGGCTAATATGATTGTAAATCATTTCTGTTGGGAAATAGTTAATCCCAGTCAAGAGAAGCCAGTGCCCTGAGCCTCAGGTTTTAGGGTTCAAATTCTACTGAAACTCCCCAGTCCTTCTCCCCAAGACACAAATACTTTACAGAATACATGGGCCACTCTGTCACTGAGAATCTGTTTCTTGATGCTTCTCTAGTGCATCCAGGAACCCGAAACATCCAACCTCATATCTAATAATATTCATGCCCCAAAGAAATGCTTCTTCCCATCGTTTTCCCTGTGCCTTTGAAACAGAGGATGATAGTGTCCAAATGTTCTACAGATTTGTGGATTCTCTTAGCATATTGTCAGAAATGGACACTGAACTGTGAAGACTATGTCAGCAGCAGAGGCATTCAAGTAAAAGAAAAGACAGTTTAGTTAATCTGATAAACTCTTCCTTTCAGATAGCATGGAGCCAGTGTATAATTACATAACAGAGAATCATTAACCCATTGTCTTGCTGAGCATTTTATTTTTTTGCTCCTCCATTTTTAGGACATCAAACTCATCTCCAGGAAACAGCCATGATTTCAGTGACGATCCACCTTTTGACAGCCATTCCACACTTTCTCAGAGAAGCAAACAAATAAACAAATAAAACATCTCTGCTTTCTTATCTTTCAGTTATAAAATAAAAAATCTCATGGGTATTGCTACGTAAAACAATGGATAGTGACTGTATACAGGTATTTGAAGAATAGCTTGAGGTTTTATGTACAGGATGAAATTGATGCTACTCCTGTGGGGTGGGCAGGGGGACTGCCTGTTGAATAATGCATTTGTTTTACTTCATTTTGTACCTTGCACCTATCAAAAGAAAAATTCAGGGATAAATGTGAGACTGGGGCATCACCAGTAAAATATCAGCTCACCTAAAGAGAAAAACAGAGAAGAGAGTGGAATTCCAAATTTTAGCAAAATTTGACATTTAATGAAAAAATGTTGTTAGTTTGTAGGCACTTAAAAGAAAGTAATGAAGGTTAATAGTTTAGATAGATTCAGTAAAATGTCTACTATTATTAAATCTACTTTGTTTTTACAGGATTAACAGTTTGCTGTAACCTTACCTAGAATGTATCAAGAGATTTGGAGTAGGAAAATAAGAAGTTTCATGTTTGTAAAATTAGATTAAGTCTTAGCTGAACAACCTTTTACACAAAGTTGTACCAGTCTTTTAATTAATAAGTTGATTCCAATTTAGTTGAAGGTATTTAAAAGAACAATCTATTTAGCATAGCCTATTAGTAAGAACCAGCTAAAGACAGGGTTAAAACATTGAAGTCATGCTTATTAGATTTTTTGGATGGCATAAGCTTTTTCTCCCTGGACTTTCTCATTGGACTAAAGTCTCATTACCTTAGGTTAAAATAAAGTTTCTGGCATATCCTTCACTACTTTTTACTTTAGCTATTTTTCTTGTATTTTATGCATATGCTGATATGTTTTGAACATAAAAGGGAATGTCCTATAAAACTGTTTTGTAATTCATGGAACAAATTATTTTGGATCTTTCCAGATAATCATATAGGGAATTTTTTAAAAAGTTTGTGTTTCAGTGTGTGAAACACAATAATTTAGTTTATCATTCCGACATTAGCCATTTTTTTTTATATTTTGCTATTTTAAAACTACAATGTTTTCTGTATAATGTATCAAATATATTTGCTTATACTCTACATTCAATCTATGTCAGTTTTTTAGAGATTTTTTTTCAAATAGAGATTTTTTCTGCCGTATTTTGTTTTAATTAACTTTAAGACAGATCTGCTATTTCTATACATAATTATTTCTATAAGAGATGAGATCTTTCTGTTATCATAAGTACAATTTTATGACCCTACTTGATTAGAGCATAATATTCAAACCACAAGGTAATATTAAATATTCAGTGAATTTTTTTGATAGTGTATCACCCATGAAGCCTCCACCTGAGTAAAGACAAAATATTTCCAAGACCCAGAAAGTTCCTTCATGCCATTCTCAGTCAATCCCCTAACCCTAAAAGCAACACCTTTCAGATTTTTCACAGAATGTGAGTTTTTAGACTTTCTATAATGGCATTGTATAATTTATATTTTTTGTGTCTGGCTTCCTTTACTAACATGGTATTTGTCATAGCCATCTATGCTGTTACATGTACGCAGTGGATTGAATTATGTCCCCCCAAAACTCACTGAAGCTTGAACTATATCCCCCAAGTTGTATGTATTAGAAACTTGGTCCCCACTGTGACTGTTAAGAGGGTGGGAAATCCTATTATGGTAATGGAAAGGTGGCGCCTTGAGGTGATTAGATAGTAGGACCATAGTGAATGGATTAAAAATGGTGGTCAGGGGCATGGTTCCGAGGGCTTTAAAAAAAGAGGATAGTCTGTCTCTCTCTCTCTGCTCCCTCTGCCATTTCGCAACGTGATATCCTTCTGTCACTGTCATCACTTGGCTCTCACCAGAAGTATTCCCTGGACATTGTACTTCTTAGCCTCAGAAACTGTAAGCAATAAATTTCATTTTTCTTTACAAATCACCCAGTTGTAGGTGTTTTGTTATAAGCAACAGAAATGGACTAATACAATGTATATATATATAGTTTCTTCCTGTTTTTATTATTTAATAGTGATCTATTGTATGAATATACTAAATTTTGTTCAACCTTTCTTCAATTAATAGACATTTTAGTTGTTTCTAGTTATCAACTATTATGAATAATGTTTTTATGAATATCTTTATAAAAGTCATTCTTTTGTAGCTATATTTTTATTTCTCTCAGGTAAAGTGAAATTTTTTTTTTCATGTACCTTGCTGTACAGTTTCTATTTCCTTAGTTTGCCATTTTCATGTACTTTCCTATATAGATTTTATTTCCTTAGTTTGGGAATATGAGTTTCTTCAAGTGGCTAGTAAGTTTTATAATCTATTTTGTGTATTTTACTTCTTTCATTTAGAACATGATATACTTAAATAACTCTTGTGGATTTATAGATTTTTAGATGGAATCTTTCGACTCTTCACTATAAAACATAAGTAGAATGGTATATTACATTTCTCTCATTTCCTATTTTCACTTCTGTCTAAAATATTCAACTTTTAAAATATTTTTAAACATTTAAAATATTTGTTGGTTTATAGTGTTACTTCCATTATGCTAAAGCTTATGCCATTTCTCCTCTGTGGTAAACCATAATTACTTAAGTGTTTGGCTTTAGTCTATATTTACTTTTCTTCAGTGTTGAAACATCAGTTTTTCATTCATTTCATTGGTTAGATTTCATCATCATTGTTTTGGATGCAAGAGTTAATAGTACATTTCCATAAAAGCATTCTTAATCTTTATATTTCTAATTCTCTTCATCTCAAAACCTCTATGAGCAATTTAGATGTTTACTGTTATTCTCACTTTATAGATTAGGAAGTCTGAACAGCAGAATCTTAAAGAAACTTGACAACGTTAGCAGAGCTTGTCACTGGTAGATCCATATTCTCAACCCACCTTAATCCCTGAACCCATGCTTGTAGCAAATTGGGAAGGAGTCTTCCTAGAGAACTCATGGATTTGGCACTTCTGGGCTCTAGCATGCCAGGCTGTCTGCTCCCTAATTAGCTACCTGACTACCTCCATGTGAGAGCATCTCTACCTTGTAGAGTACATCCAAGAGCTACGTTTCCTAGATTCTGTTTCTGTGTGTGGCTTTAGATTAGATCTGCCATGGGAGGCACTTGTGTGAGATTTGGAATGCAGGAGGAAGGAGAGAACATTTTTGTCCAGGGGCAATTGCACCCAAACACATTCTCAGAGGAGCGATTCAAAGTAGACTTCTGTTAAGATGATAAAAAATCACTCAGTGCACTGTTGAGGTGGAGATGGGTGTGGGGAGCTTACCTGTGCTTTATAGCAGTTCCCCAGCAAGCTCCTAGGAACCACTGCCTCAATGCCCCAGCCAAAGATGAATGGTGATAGCTTCCTTGGCCATGATGTCTACAGCTCATCTAATAGTTGTAGAAACCTCCAATTCATTAAAATAACATTTTTACGTTTACTTCTATGATCCTTACTGGACATTGACTAATATGTTTTTGATACTGGAAGTAATTCCTAGGGAAACAGAACCCCAAAGATGGTATATTAGTTTACTGTTGCTGCAAAAACAAATTTCCACACATGTGGAGCTTTCAAGAACAAAAATTTATTGTCTACAATACCAGCAGGCTACCGTAAAAGGCTCTGTTTCTTATTAAAGGCTCTAGGGGCAAATTCACATCCTTGCTCATGCAAAATGTTGGCAGATTTTGGTTCCTGCAGTTTTAGCACTGAGATTCCCATTTAAGTGCTAGCTGCCAGTTGAGGGTTCATGAGGCCTTGACTGTGGCCTTTTTCTCCAGCTTCAAGGCAGCAACCTGAGGAAAACTGTTCTCACCTTCTGAATCTCCTTCTTCACCTTCTCTCTCTGATTCCCACTTCTGCCTTTCTTGTCCACTTTTAAGGACTCCTCTGATGACACTGGCCCACCAAGATAACCCAGGATAATCGCCTCAACTCAAGGTCCTTATCCTTAATCTCATCAGCAAAGTTCCATTGGCACATGAGGTAAATATATTCACACGTTTGGTAGTAGGGAAGTGAATTACTACCACAAATGGGAACCTGGATTTGGATTTCTGATCTGATCATGTTTGACGGGAATACTTGTAGTGATTTCACTGCAAGTTGAAAATAAAATGGGACACTGGTGATCTATAGTGCACCCTCTGAGAGCAGTTATTTAAATTGTCACTTGCATGTATTCAAAGAAGCTTTGGGAAAACTAAATGGCTGTTATAATAGTTTTTGTATTTAATTGCTAATATTAGCAATAAACAAAAAATGTAATGGATAATAACTGTGGGGTATTGTAGAGGATTCTTAAAGCAAATGTACTTCACAGGGCCTGGTTTTCCAAAGCCTTGCAGTTTCAAATATTGACCTTGCAAAGAACAGGAAATTTTCCTCAGGCTATAAAGTCTCTGGTGTAAGATAAAGATTTGTAACACAGCAAGGTTGCTGGCTCAAAGACAGACTAGTTACTGATTGATATGTATAGATACTGGGAAGCTGCTGGAGGGAGAAGGAATGTTTGCTAAGATCAAGCTTTTGTTAATGGATCACTTAATTGCCTTAATGAAATGTCATCTGACTTGTTTCACTGAAAGTTACAAGCCTATATTGTTAAACTATAGCCCCACCTATGTTCTCTTCCTGTAACTTCCTGGTCTGGAAAAAGAAAGGCAGGAAGAGAACCCCAAGTTGAGATTAATTTCCCAAGGAAGGGATGCCTCTTGCCTGCGGGTTCCAGGGAAGTAAACCACTTTGGAGCCTCTCACTGCTCAGAAGAGATGGGCCTTGAGAAATCCTTTATGGCTCCGTCACACAGGGGAAGTGAGGTGACAAATTCGTGGGGGGCAAAGCAACAGGGTATACTTGATACTTCTTATTTTGGAGATAATTGCAGAAAGAAAATAAAAACCTCAGTTGTTTAAATTCTCAGTATTGGCCATGGGTAAAGAACCAAATACTTTTATGATTGTGTTAAGATAATATCTTATTTCTTAGGGCCATATAGCCACAGTATCTGGATACAAAATTCTGAGCCAGACCCTGCAGGTTAATTACAAGGCAAGATGGATTCACAGCATCACTTGGTATCTTAAGCTAAAGTATGTATGATATTGATTGTCAAAAAGCAGGACCCTAAAAATTAGAATAATGAAATTTGGGCAAATTTCAATTTATAAATTGAGTGTGTTTGTGGTACAATACCTTGAATATTGCTGAACTTCATCACTTCTTATTCTGGCAGTTTTAGACTTTTCCTTACTTGACGATGCCTTACATTTCAACTGAAGCAGTTGTCTGGAAAGTGGTGACTATTCTCCATACGACCTACTTCCACCACCTTTAACATCTCTGTTTCCAAACTCATAACTACACTCAAATTCTGGAAGATTTCAGAGAAATAAGTAAAACAGTTTGCCAAGAGAGGTAACTAACATCCAAAACTAATTGCAGTAATTGTACAAGTAACATAAATAAAGACATAGGAAATATATGTGAGAATGATTAATTAGAATGAATAATGGAGAAAAAAAGTGATCTTGGGTCACCATAAATGTATTTACATGTATGCACTGACAAGAGATTCTAAATTTGACATGGTAGCTTGAATAGCCCATAGTTGCTCCAAAATTTATTTGGTGAGTGACTGAAAGTAGTACTGAATGTGCCTTTTATTAAATTAGGTTGAGATCTCCCTTATTATATTGAAGGGAAATGGATCAAAAGACTTGAGAAAGCAGTGTTGGGGTGGAGTTGCTACGGGTTACCCCATCCCATATGATGTACCTGGGTTGCTCTAGAAGGCACCAAGACACAGAAGGGAACATCAGCATCTCAGAATGCTACCCAGACCACGCCTCCAAGCCAGTGGCGACATTAGGAAAGCTGCCATTGAAATGAGCTTTCTCAATCCAATGGGAATGTTGGGACACACGGCAGCAGATGCTGAGTAAAAGAAATGAAGTTACAGTGACAAGGTAAGCACAGTGACCAATGGCCATGGAAGAATAGTAGTTGTAAGAACAATTTGACCCAGACAGAGATTCTTGTCAGTCACTGATTATGGTGCCCTTATGAATTATAGAGCAGGACAGCATAGTAATGTCATTTCTAATCTATGTAATCAAAACCTCCAAGCCTGGTGGACAGAGACCTGAACTGATCTATGGATCCTCACCCGAATTCCAAACCTGAGGATGTTTGCAGACCCAGAAATCCTTAAATAAAGGGGAGGCCAAGGCATTTTGAGAACAGATCCTGTAATACTATCACAAATAAATTTTGTAAATATTCCTCCTCACATACCCCCAAGATAACAGCATGACTGAGTACTGGCAGATGGAGAATACTCAGACTTGGAGGTTGTGAGGGTTTACTGGACCCTAAGTCTGAACTGATTTTTATTATTTAAATCCCTAAAATTCTTTAGTACTCCAGAACTAAAAGCATTCTTATAATACTCAAGTTATATTTGAAATATTGGCCCAGAGTAATTTCAGAATTGACTTGGAGTTTCTCTAATCATACCTTATGGTTTTTTCTCTAGTTTCTGAAATCAGAGTAAACACACTCAGCACCTGCAAAAATCCCCACCTTTGTTCCCCATGCAGTGAGGGCTTTCGTATTGTGAAGGACAGAATGGAAGACCCTAAAAAAAAATGATGTCCCTGTCAAAATAATAAACCAAAATTAGGACCATAGTCTGGGAAAATGCTAGAGTTAATGCTACCATCAAAAACTTGAAAGATGCAGGATTGGAGATTCCTAACACAGTTTCCTTATTCAAATCCACTATTTGTCTTCCTGAAAAAGTGAAGGATTTTGGAAAATGAATATTGATTTGTGTAAACTTAATCTGGTGGCAATTCCATTGTAACTACAGTTCTGGTTGTGGTATTTTAATTGGATCACATCAACACTGCTCTGGTACCTGGTATGTAGCTATTGATCTCAGAAGTGATTTATCTCCCCTACTTATTAACAAAGAACAGTACACACTGTTTGCTTTCATATGGCTTAGCCAGCAGTTCAATTTTGCTGTCACAATTCAGAGCCAAATCCACCCTCCAACATACTAGTCCACAGAGAAATCGGCCATCATTCTACTCCAAGGACACCACTCTAGTCACCTATAAAGTTAAGTAAGACTTCCTGCATTTTGTAGTTTAAAATTGTGTCTGTCTTTGGAGTTTAGAAACAACACATAACACATTTGGTTAATTATAATACATCTTGCCTTGACCCATTTATTGCTTAACTCGTTGGCAGACTGTTTGAGAAGAGCACGAAGCAACAGAAGACCATTCAGCAGTTTCAGGCTTTTGTAAAAGTTTGTCTACCATAAACATGAGTGCTTTTAGAGAGCCTCCGGCAAGTCCTGGTAAAAGATTTACAGCTTAACTACTAGGATTTAGAAGCAAAGCTTTGCTCCCTGATGGCAGATATCTATCTCTTTTAGGAAAAATTTCTTGAATCCTCCCTGGCCCTAGTAAATACTCCAGGATACCAAGTTATTATGCCAGCCAACCTGGAATAAACTGGAAGTTATTTGAGCTACCAAGCCATAAATTTGAGTACACACAGTAGTACTCAATTATTAAGAAGAAGTGTTATATATACAGTCAGGCTCAAGTTGTTCCTGCAGAGGTAAGAAAGCATGAATAAGTGGACCACATTAGTCTTAGTCAAGTGGTTGTTGGACAAGATATCCTCAGTCTGGCTACTGCTCTGAGAACCGTTTTTTTACTAATCTTAAACAATAGAAGAGGCATACTCCAGAATGCAAATCAATTACATTATGAGCATATTATTTAGTCCAGCTAACATTTTATCTTAGTAGCAAGTCTTCCTCAGTAAGGGAAGCAGTGCTTGATTTGTATTTCGGCACCACCTCTTTGTCTTGTGGCTGAGAGGTGCTCGCAGTTACATGTACTCAGAAACTCAACAACTGCTTCTGCTGTAACCGTGCCTCTCTCTCCTCTCTCTCAATATTCATCTACGGTTTCTTGCAATTTCTTTTGAAGACCATTTTACTGAAAAAGTAGAAGGAAAAAAAAATGCAGCTTGGTTTACTGATAAGGCCACATGCAATCTTAATACCAAACAAAAATGATCACTCCTGAAATGCAGAAAGGAGCGAAATGATCCCCAGTGGGAGGAGCTTCAAGCACTGTGTCTGGTTGTTTGCTGGTTCATCAGCATAAGTCGTTGCTTGGTTGCATGATCAGAAACTCAACAGTATGAAGAGAAAAATATTTCTGACAAGATGATTTTGAAAAATAGTTACATTAATAGTCATAGAAATATACAGATGTTTTCCTCATATAAATAAGTGATCACCAACTAAAAAGGGTCACCTACTGAGGCTCTTAATAAATAGGGTGGTACAATCTGTGGATGCCAGTTAACTTCTTTTTCTACCCATGCCAGTCCTTTCTTTATATGCCCATGAATGATAGGCATAGGGCATCAAGCACAGAGTTTATTGATGGCTCACCAGCATAGACTGCCTGTCACCAATCCTAATCTGGGAACTGTTGTAGCTGAGAGCCAAACCTGTCAAAAACAGACACTAATACTAGTCTTGATGCACAGATTCTTTTAGTTTAGTTAAGTTCCCATATTGTTTTTATAATCTATGTTTAGATTTTCTTTTCTAAATTTCATTTTCCAGGTACTTCAAGCATCTATATATTGGTTTCTCTTCATTTGTGTTCATTATTTATTAATTACTTTCAATTCCTTTTTCTCCCTTTCTTCTTTTATGTTTTCTTTCTTCCAAATTTCTAAAGTATGTACTCTATATTGCCAGCTTGTGATTTTCTAAGCAAGGTATTCTCAGCCCCTGACAGCCACACTGCCTTCTTCTGGAAAACTCCATAATGTCTGGCTTTTACATATTTATTTTCTATGTATTTTAAAGATGTGGTTTTAGTTTCTATCTTTATTTTTGTGTGTTTTTTTTTTAAATTAATCCCTATAAAAGAAAATGCAGTAGAAATTACTTAACCATTTTTATTTGGAGCTTTTCCAAATCTGTTCCTATTTATAAAAGATTTCAACTGTATTGGAAGATATTTATTGTGAGAAGTGTTGAGAATGAATGTGCTTTCCAGTCTTAAAAAGTAAAAAGTGTGAATTGTGCCATACTAACAGCTTAGATGAGAAAAGACTTGAAGATTTTAGTAAACCCTCATTATATATATCTGTTGTCTTGCTTCTAAAAGACCTAAGACAATCTCAGGGTGCAGGTACATATCTACATCAGCCTAAATGAGAGAAAAATACAAGCATGTCCCAAGACTTAAATGCATCATAA
Organism: Galeopterus variegatus; assembly: GCF_000696425.1. Classification (NCBI taxonomy): domain Eukaryota; kingdom Metazoa; phylum Chordata; class Mammalia; order Dermoptera; family Cynocephalidae; genus Galeopterus; species Galeopterus variegatus. Next base: position 109,770 of record NW_007730113.1, on the reverse strand, counting down.
ATGGACAATTAAGTTTATTTATCAAGTCCTCATTAGCATAGAAAATATGAAAGAAAAACATTGCAGCAATGTTTAGCCTGAAAATACAACTTAAGATGTGGACATGATTTTCATCTTCATACATTTGTAGCAAGAAAGAAAACAGAATGAGATTCCTGATTCATTTCATTGTCAATAAGCAGCATAATAAGCAAAAGATTATAAGTGACTGGACGGAAAATTTTATTTCAGCATAAGTAAACATTTCTTAAGCATTTAAGCTATAGAGAAATGGAATTGTGGCATTTTAAGGTGAATATAGAATATCACCTGAAGGATAAAGAATGATGACTGATTTTTATAAGTGCAAGTGGAGGATAACTTCCATGTGTGATAGGTAATTGAAATACAAGGCCCATGAGAATTACTCACATAGAAATTTAAGTTTTTTAAACAATCTCTACTTCCTCCTTCAACACGACTTGCGTAAATTTTAAGGCATATAAAAAAACCTAAAAAAAGGAAATGTTAGGTGTTTTATATTCTTAAATCACCTTAAATAAACTGTTAACTGCAGTATTAGTAGATACTATTTACTGCGTATCTTCAACCGAACATACAATAGATAGTGGTGATAGGATTAGAACCCAGGGCTCATGACTTCAAATCTATGCTGTTTTCACTCCTCTCTATAAATATCATGAGTGCTTAGATGTTGTTTAACAGACATTAGAATCATTCACAACTGATAAAATTTATGGCACAATACAATAATCTATCAAATGTTTTTGCATAAATAGCCAATTAAATGGAAGCAGATCTGGGTAAAATACATGGGCAATGTAGTTCCAAATGTTTGCTGTCTAGAAAGAAACATTCAGACATATTCTTCAGGACTAAAGGCAACCAAGAGCAAGATTATGTTACAGAGACACTATGCTTGATTCATAAATTGGAGTAACTATTTGCCTTGGATTGAGTAACCCCCAAACCTTGACCCCTACTGTGACATTGTTAAGAGGGTGAGAAATCCTATTATGGTAATCAAAAGGCAGGTCCTTAAAGAGGTGATTAGATTGTAGGACCATGCCATAGTGAATGGAGTAAAAATGGTGGTCTGGGGTGTAGTTTGGAGGGCTTTAACAAGGAAAGTGCATGAGTAAGTATTTCTCTGCTTCCACTCTCTTGCAAAGTGAGACACCTGGGTAACTGTAGCCACCGCCAGATGTCTTCCTTGAACTATGGACTTCCTAGCCTCTGAAACTGTAAGCAATGAATCTCTTTTTCTTTATAAAATACCCAGTTCCATGTATTTTGTTATAAACAACTGAAACAGACTAATACATTATTTATTAAGTAATAGTAGAGTCTAGCAAAGAAGTGTTTCTTCTTCTGAAGACTAGAAAAGACATAGCTCAGTAAATGGATAATGTTCTCTCTCATAAATGATTTGTTTACTCTTGAAAGCCAATGATTTTTAAAACCCTGTATGTTCAATTTTGACAAATCATATTAGACTTAATTTAGCAAAATTGAATAGCAAAGATATGATTTTTCCAACTTAAACACCCGAGTGTATTTTAAATCCTTTTCTCTAACATATGGCTTTTGTAATTAGTAGACATTATTTTTAATTCCACAGGTACCACCTACTACTTCTACTACATTGGAAAAACTTTCTCCCTTCTCTGAACCTCAGTTTTCTCAATTTAAAAATGTGATTCTGTGAGCCATTATGAGGATGAAATATAATTATATGTCTAAAAACATATCCATTATAGTGCTTGATGTTCAGTAGATTTGAAAAAGATGTTTCTATCAATTACTTATCAATGCCTAACAAACCAACCCCATGGACAACTTCTTAGAACAATCTTGTTTTATTTGTTCTTCATACTGGGGCCAGCAAATGTGTCTGGAATCAGCTTTACGAATTTTCTCCTGGTCGTGCCTGGAGTCACCTATATTGATGAAGTCACCTGTAGTGTCCTGTCTGAAGTGCCTTCACTCAGGTGTCTGCCTCATGATGCTGACTTTTGGATGCCTCATATATTTCTTGCTAGTGAATCTCAACTTATTCATGACAGAGGAAAGAGTTCCTACCTGCAAGAAAGGGCAAAATCCAACGTGTAAGCACCTTTATACTTTTGCGTGACATTTTCCTATGTCCTGTTGGCCAAACCAAGTTCTATGACTACGTGTAGAGTTACTGTGAGGGGAGCACACAAGGTCATGATTAGAGGGAGATGTGACTCACTTAACAATTCACATAGTTCTTTCTTTCCTTTGTATGGAGAAGATACCACAGTCATTGATCATTACTGACATTTGATATCTTTGAACCCCAGAAACAAACACTTGTCAACAATTCTTTCTCTCATCTTTATAGTTCACAGGATTATTAGGAAGATTAAATTTAATAACACATGTAATGTATTTTAGTAGTGCTTGTCATGGAGTAATTAATTATTCAATGTAAGTCATGCCTGCCCTCCAACTTCTTTCTATAACTCTTTGAATTTCAATTTTTTGATATATATAACTGTACATTTTTCATAATTTCTATAGGATCAGATTAAGAAATTTTTTTCATAGATCTGTGAGACCTCTCTCTCCAACCAGATATTATAAATTTTAATTCTGAAAGGCCAGGGAAAATGACAAGGTAGAATAGTGATGAGAACATAGAACTTGTCAAACACACTGATATGAGTGCCATCATTTACTAAATATATATATTTTTCGATAAGACACTCACCATCAGCAGATCTCAGTGTACTCATCATAATGTGGAGGAAGAGAAAGCAATAAGAAACAGCAGCTTAGAGAATTTAAGTTATGCAACTATTTATTGACCCAACTGACTAGAACCATAACTCCTAATTTATTGTTACTCCACATGACTATTCTGATCTAGACTCCAATTAAGTGCTTTACTCCTTGAGAGATGAAAGTATTAAACATTCTGGGTATGTGTGAATCCTCTGATAGCTTTTAGTGCAGTTCTGGGCACATAGTAGATATACAATAAATAGTAAACTTATATGCAGCCAGGCTGTAACCATTCTGTGGAGATAACAAAGAAGGATATTTTTTTCTGGGAATTCTTCAGATTTTATACAAAATTGACAAATTTTAAAAAATAACAATAGTAAATTCAAAATAGAGGATGTTCAAACCATGACAGGCTGTCACAGACATCAAGGATTTTCACATCAAGTTGTGCAAAATCTTTAGTTCCACAAGAAACTCTTCAACATCCTCAGAAGACTTGACGATGAAATAAAGGAATGCCTACATTAGCTGGGTGCACATTTGGGAGCTATTGGGAGGGATGATGGACATCCTGTTTCAAATCAATGCAGCCCTAATATATCTATTAATTTACTTATTTTTCAAATATAAAATATGCAGTTTCCAAAAATTTTCTATAGCAACAAGTTTCTATAGTTCTAGTTTTGAACTAGCCAGTTAGCTCATTAACTAATTTTGTTTTCTGGAGTCTATTAGTTAAATAATGATTGCATCTAACTTTGTTAGACCCTTCTCAATGGCAGAGAAAACTGAATATTTGTCTTTGCTTCATTTCTTTCTTGACTGGTAAGTTTCGATTTACCAAAGACACAAAAGTATAGACACAAATCTCAGATGAAAACTGCTGAATAAGACTATATTGATTTCTAAATTTCAAAAAGCTATAAAATACCAATTCTATGGTATAACTCAAATGGCTGAATTAATGTTATCTTTTCCTTTCATTTCCATCCATCAATACCTAAGAATTATATGAAAATCCTAAATCTCCCAGTTAGAAAGTTTCTGAAAAGTTGTTCGAATTCACACCATCTCTGAATACACTTAACCTTTCTAGTAAATAAATGATAAATGGTACAGGCATAAATTTTATTAGGAAAACACAATCATTATTTCCTTTAAGTTAAATACTCAGAAATAAGTAATCTACTAGGTAGTCAGAGGAAAGAAGAAATACCTTGAAAGCTGTATATATAATTTATGAAAAAAGAGAAAATGTGGCTCATGAATTAATTTTATTTCTAAAAAATGAGTACAACTTTTTAAAATACTAAATTAAGAGTAAAACAGCTCACATATTAAATCTGCAATTGTTAATGAAAGAAAGGATTCATGAATTACACTACATATATTTATCTTTTACCTTCTTTCTCTATTGTTTGCAGGTATGAAGGAAAATAAAAGAAAGGAAGAAGCTAGAAGTATAAAGACAAAGAAATTGAGATATTAAAAAGACATTTTTTAAAAAGAAAAATATGTAAATTGCTAATGTCACATACTCTTTTTCTCATTGCACTCTTATAAATAATAATTAATTGATAGAAATGCCCTATTTTAAGAAAAAGTATTAATAAGTGCTAAAACTAATTTTAATCCCTTAGTTCTGAACTTGCAAATGTGAATTCCTACAGACTAGATGTGAGAAGCACATTCTGCTGCCTGCTCCCTTAGAGTTAAACTTGCTTGTAAAAGCTCAAACTCCAGTGAGTGTTTATGGCAGAGATATACAACACAATTTTCAAGCCTGTTTGAATGCCGTTTGCAGTGTGATTTTGTGTCTAATTTCCGAAAACAAACTTTTTTGAGCTCTTCCTCTGTTCTCACTACAACTTCGGTTCAGTGAGTTATGCTGGATTCTAAGCAGGGAAGCTTCTCTGCTGCTTTTTCACAGAGATTTTGAAACAGAATTCTCACAAGCCGTTTCCACCATAAGCTCCAATGGGCTTCCCCATGGAATCTGCAAACCTGAATTCCTACAGGCTAGATGTGAGAAGCACATTCTGCTGCATGCTCCCTTAGAGGTAAACTTGCTTGTAAAAGCTCAACATCGGGCCGGCCCAGTGGCACAATGCTACAGTGCGCCGCTTGGGAGCGTGGCAGCGCGCTCCCACCGAGGGTTCGGATCCCACATACAGACCGGTTCCCGCTCACTGGCTGAGCGAGGTATGGGTGCAACACCAAGGGTTGCGATCCCGTTGCAAGTCCTGGTCCGGTACGGGCGCGACACTGAGGGTTGCGATCCATTGCCGGACACGAAAAAAGACAAAAAGGAAAAAATAAATAAATAAATAAAAATAAAAGCTCAACATCTATACTGTAGGAATTCAGTTTGCAAGTTTGATGGTGAAGCCCATTGGATCCTTCGTTTGAAACAGGTTGTGAGATTTCTGTTTCAAAATCTTTCCGAAAAGGAGTCACAGAAGATTCCCCGTTTAGAATCCTGCATAAATCACTGAACCGTGGAAATGGCATTTAGAACAGTGGTAGACCCCAGAACAATTGTGTTTCAAAAGTCTATGTGAAATCACACTGCATAAGACAATGAAACAGGCTTGGAAAAGTGTGTTGTATATCTCTGCCACAAACATTCACTGGAGGTTGAGCTTTTAGGAGGAAGTTTGACTGTAAGAGAACAAGCAGCAGAATGTGCTTCTCACATCTAGTCTGTAGGAATTCAGGTTTGCAAGTTCTATGGGGAAGCCAATTGGATCCTTCATTGGAAGTGGATTGTAAGAATTCTGTTTCAAAATCTCTGTGAAAAAGAATCAGAGAAGATTCCCAATTTAGAATCCAGCATAACACACTGAAGCAAAGAAGTGGTAGTTAGGACAGAGGTAGAGCTCAAGAGAGTTTTGTTTCGGAAAGTCTATGTGAAATAACACAGCAAAAGACATCCAAACGGACTTCAAAAATTTGTTGTATATCTCTGGCAGAAACACTCGCTGGAGTTTGAGCTCTTAGAAGCAACTAAAACTCTAAGGGAACAAGCAGCAGAATGTGCTTCTCACATCTAGCCTGTAGGAATTAAGGTTTGCAAGTTCTATGGGTAAGCCAATTGGAGCCTTCGTTGGAAATGGATTGTGAGTATTCTGTTTCAAAATCCTGTGAAAAACAGTCAGAGAAGCTTCCCGGTGTAGAATCCAGCATATCTCACTGAACGGAAGAAGTGGTAGTTGGAACGGAGTTAGAGCTCAAAACAGTTTTGTTTCGGAAAGTCTATGTGAAATGACACAGCAAAAGGCCTTCAAACTGTATTCCCAAATTGTGTTGTATATCTCTGGCAGGAACACTCACTGGAGTTTGAGCTCTTAGACACACCTTTAACTCCAAGGGAACAAGGAGCAGAATGTGCTTCTCTCATCTAGGCTGTAGGAGTTCACGTTTGCAAGTTCAATGGGGAAGCTCATTGGAGTCTTCGTGGTAAACTGGTTGTGAGAATTCTCTTTCAAAATCTCTGTGAAAAAGAGTCAGATAAGCTACCCCATTTAGAATCCAGCATAACTCACTGAAGCGAAGTGGTAGTTAGAACAGAGGTATAGCTCAACACAGCTTTGGGTCAGAATGTCTATGTGAAATCACATTGCAAAAGCCATTTGAAAAGTGTGTTCTATATCACACTGGAAAAGCGTTCGAAAAGTATGTTGTATATCGCTGTCAGAAAAACTCCCTTAAAGACTCTCTCTGCTTCCACCATCTTGCAGTGTGAGATCCCTGGGTCACTGTCACCACCACTAGATGTGGTCCTTGGACTTTGGAATTCCCAGCCACAGAAATTGTAAGAAATAAAGTTCGGAAGATGGCGACAGGTCTGAGCGGCCGTGCCAGGAGACAGCGCGATCCTGTGAGCCATGCGCTGTGATACCAGAGTATTGATTCCATTTCCAAGACCAACAAAAGGCGAATAATTCTTTCAACAATGATCCTGCATTGACAAACAAGCGGCAGCAGGTTCGAGGCTTTGGGGATGACACAGAGGAGGACTCCTGAGAGCGTCCAAGCCCGGCTGCGGGAACGAGCGATCAGCCCAGTCATCAAAGGCCAGGAAAGCCAGCAAAGGACTCCACAGAGGCGGAGTGAAGCGCGCCAGACTGCCCCAGATCCGTGACCTCTGTATGTCACCCCCAGCCCAGCCCCACTTGTGGGGCAAAGCCCAACTGCTCCCCACCCGCCTGGCCCCCACGCACCACACCAGGCTAGGCACCCACATCAAAGCTGCCTCCATTTTCTCGGGTTGGGGTGGAG
>NW_007730113.1:79810-98853 GCF_000696425.1 Galeopterus variegatus | reverse complement strand
GTCAGGCAGTGAAAAAGAAATACCACATGTTTTCACTTATTGGAGGGAGCTAAAGCTCTTAGAACCAGAAAATGGAGGGGACACATCTGGGTGGGAGGGGGGAGAGGGAGGAGGGAGGGAGGTTTTGGTGATGGGACACAATAACTAACTACATTGTATATTGACAAAACTGGGTGGGAGGGGGGAGAGGGAGGAGGGAGGGAGGTTTTGGTGATGGGACACAATAACTAACTACATCGTATATTGACAAAATAAAAATAAAATAAATAAAATAAAATAATATTCTGTTTCAATATTTCTCTGAAAAAGTGTCTGAGAAGCTTTCCCATGTAGAATCCTGCATAAAACACTGAACCGAAGAAGTAGAGGTTAGAGCAGATGTAGAGCTAAAACACTTTTGTTTTGGAAAGCCTGTGAAATCACACTGTATAAGACAATCAAACAGGCTTGGAAAAGTGTGTTGTATATCCCTGCCACAAACACTCACTGGAGGTTGAGCTTTTGGGAGCAAGTTTAACACTAAGGGAACAAGCAGAATGTGATTCTCAAATCTAGACTGTAGGCATTGAGGTTTGCAAGTTCTATGGGTAAGCCCATTGGAGCCTAGTTTGGAAATGGTTTGTGAGAATTCTGTTTAAAAATGTCTGTAAAAAAATGTCCGAGAAGCATCTGAGTGTAGAATTCAGCATAACTCACTGACCCAAAGAATTGGTAGTTATAACAGAGGTAAAGCTAAAACAGTTTTGCTTTGGAAAGTCTTTGATATCACACTGAAAAGGCCACAGAAACAAGCTTGGATATATGTGTTGTATATCTCTCCCAGAAACTTTCACTGGAGTTTGAGCTTCTAGAAGCAATTTTAACTCTAAGGGGAAAAGCAGCAGAATGTGCTTCTCACATCTTGACAGCAGGAATTCAGGTTTGGAAATTCTTTCGGGAAGCCCATTGGAGACTTCGGTGCAAATGGGTTGTGAAATTTCTGTTTCAAAAGTTCTGTGAAAAAGTGTCAGAGAAGCTTTCCCGTTTAGAATCCAGCATAACTAACTGAAGCGAAGAAGTGGTAGTTAGAACACAGGTATAGCACAAAACAGTTTTGTTTAAGAAAGTCTAAGTGAAATCACACTGCAAAAGCCATTCAAACTGGCTTCAAAGTGTGTGTTGTATATCTCTGACAGAAACAAACACTGGAGGTTGAGTTTTAGAAGCAAGTTTAACTCTAAGGGAACAAACAGCACAATGTGCTTCTCACATCTAGCCTGTAGGCATTGAGGGGTGCAAGTTCTATGGGAAAGGCCATTGGAGCCTTCGTTGGAAACGGGTTGTGAGAATTCTGTTTCAATATCTCTGTAAAAAAGGATCAGAGAAGCTTCCCCATTCATAATAAAGTATAACACACTGAGCTGAAGAAGGGGTAGTTAGAACAGAGGTATAGCTCAAAACAGTTTTGGACCAGAATGTCTATGTAAAATCACACTGCAAAAGCCATTCGAAAAGTGTGTTGTATATCACACTAGAAAAGGGTTCGAAAAGTGTGTTGTATATCTCTTTCAGAAACACTCACTGGAGGATGAGCTTTTAGAAGCAAGTTAAACTCTAAGGGAAGAAGCAGCTGGATGTCCTTCTCACATCTTGCCTATATGAATTGAGGTTGCCAAGTTCTATGGGGACACCCATTGGATTCTTCATTGGAAACGGGTTGTGAGAATTCTTTTTCAAAATCTCTCTGAAAAAAAGACAAAGAAGCTTTCCCACTTAGAATACAGCATAACTCATGAACCGAAGAAGTGTTAGTTAGAATAGAGGTAGAGGTCAAAAGAGTTTTTATTTTTTCCCAAGTCTATGTGATATCATTGCAAAAGCCATTCAGACAGGCTTGGAAATTGTGCTGTATATTTCTGCCAGAAACACTCAGTGGAAGTTGAGCTTATATAATTAAGTTTAAGTCTTAGAGAACAAGCAGCAGAATGTGCTTCTCACATCTAGACTGTAAGAATTCAGTTATGCAAGTTCAATGGGGAAGCCACTCAAGCCTTCGTTGGAAATGGGTTGTGAGAATTTTGTTTCAAAATCTCTCTGAAAAAGAGTCACAGAAGATCCCCGTTTACAATCTAGCATAAATCACTGAACCTTGGAAGTGGCATTTAGAATAGTGGTAGACCCCAGAACAATTTTGTTTCCGAAAGTCTATGTGAAATCACACTGCAAAAGCCACTCAAACAGGCTTGGAAAAGTGTGTTGTATATCTGTGACAGAAACAATCATTGGAGTTTGAGCTTTTAGAAGCAAGTTTAACTCGAAGGGAACAAGCAGCACAATGTGCTTCTCACATCTAGCCTGTAGGAGTTGAGGTTTGCAAGTTCTATGGGTAAGCCCATTGGAGCCTTCGTTGGAAAAGGATTGTGAGAATTCTGTTTCAAAATCTCTGTGAAAAAGAGTGAGAGAAGCTTCCCCGTGTAGAATCCAGCATAACTCACTGAACCGAAGAAGTGGTAGTTAGAACAGAGTTAGAGTTCAAAACAATTTTGTTTTGGAAAGTCTATCCGAAATCACATAGCAAAAGGCCTTGAAACAGGCGTGGCAAATTGGGTTGTATATTTCTGCCGGTAACACTCACTGCAGGTAGAGCTTGTAGAAGCAACTTTAACTCTAAGGAAACGAGTTGCAGAATGTGCTTCTCAAATCTAGACTTTTGGAATTCGGGTTTGCAAATTCTATGGGGAAGCCCATTGGATCCTTCGTTGGAAACGGGCTGTGAGAATTCTGGTTAAAAATCTGTGTAATTAGCTAAGAGCAGCTTCCCAGTTTAGAACCCAGCCTAACTCACTGAACCGAAGAAGTGGTAGTTAGAAGCGAGGAAGAGCTAAAACTTTTTTGTTTTGGAAAGTCTTTGAAATCACACTGCAAAAGCCACAGAAACAGGCTTGGAAAAATGTGTTGTATATCTCTCCCAGAAACTCACTGGGGTTTCAGCTTTTAGATGCAAGTTTAACTCTAAGGGAACAAGCAGCAGAATGTGCTTCTCACATCTAGACAGCAGGAATTCAGGTTTGAAAGTTCTTTGTGGAAGCCCGTTGGAGCCTTTGGTGGAAATGGTTTGTGAGATTTCTGTTTCAAAACCTGTGTGAAAAAGTGTCAGAGAAGCTTTCCTATTTAGAATCCAGCATAACTCACTGAAGCGAAAAAGTGGTAGTTAGAACACAGGTATAGCGCAAAACAGATTTGTTTCAGAATGTCTATGTGAAATCACACTGCAAAAGCCATTCAAAGAGGCTTTGAAAATTGTGTTGTATATCTCTGTCAGAAACACTCACTGGAGATTGAGCTTTTAGAAGCAAGTTAACTCTAAGGGAAGAAGCAGCAGGATGTCCTTCTCACATCAAGCCTATATGAATTGACGTTTGCAAGTTTTATGGGAACGCCCATTGGAGCCTTCATTGGAAACGGGTTGTGAGAATTCTGTTTAAAAATCTCTCTGTAGGGCCGGCCCGGTGGTGCACTGGATAGTGCGCTGCTTGGGAAGCACAGCGGCGCTCCCGCCCAAGGGTTCGGATCCCACATACAGACCGGTTCCCGCTCACTGGTTGAGCGAGGCGCGGGAGCAATGCCGAGGGTTGCAATCCCGTTGCCGGTCCCCGGTCCGGTACGGGGGCAACACTGAGGGTTGCGATCCGTTGCCGGACACGGAAAAAGACAAAAGACAAAAAATAAATAAATAAATAAAATAAAAAAATAAAATAAAAATCTCTTTGTAAAAAAGACAGAGAAGCTTTCCCGCTTTGAATCCAGCATAACTCATGAACTGAAGAAGTGGTAGTTAGAATAGAGGTAGAGGTCAAAAGAGTTTTGTTTCTAAAAGTCTATGTGATATCATTGCAAAAGCCATTCAGACAGGCTTGGTGTTGACATGTTGCTGTGAATGGTACTCTTTCATTCTTTTTTATGGCATGGTCATATTTCATTTTCTAAATATGCCACATTTTCCTTATCTAGTCATACAATGATGGACATTTAAATTGCTTCCAACCTAAGTTGTAAATAGAGCTGCAACTAACATGGAGATGCAGGTATCCCTTTGACATGATGATTTCCATTCCTTTGGGTGTATTCCCAGCAGTGGGATCACTGGATCATATGGCAGTTCTATCTGTACTTGTTTGAGAAAGCTCCATACTGTTTTCCATAATGGCTACACCAACTTACAGTCCTACCAGCAATGTGGGAGAGTTCCCTTTTATCTGTACCCCTATTCTCTATTTTTGATACTGGACAGTCTAACTGAGGAGAACTGATATCTCAATGTGGTTGTGATTTGCATTTCCTTGATGCTGAGTGATGTTTCGCATTTTTTCATGTGTCTGTTGGCCATTTGTATATCTTCCTTTGAGAAATGTCTATGCAGCTTCTTTCCCCATTTTTTTAACTGTGTGATTTGTTTGGGTCTTTTTTACTGTTAAGTTGTTTGAGCTCCTTGTATATTCTGGATATTAATTTTGCTGGATACATAGTTTGCAAATATTTTCTCCCATTCTGTAGGCTGTCTTTTTACTCTGTTCATTGTTTATTTTGCTGTGCAGAAACTTTTTAGTTTGATATAATCCCATTTGTTTATTTTTCCTTTTGTTGTCTATGCTTTGGGAGCCATATTCATAAAATCTTTGCTGAGTCCTCCTTCCTGAAGTGTTTCACCTATGTTTTCTTTTAGAAATTTTATAGTTTCAGGTATTATACTTAAGTCTTTAATCCATTTTGAGTTTATTTTGGTATGTGGTGAGAGGTATGGGTCTAGTGTCTTTCTTCTGCATATGGATGTCCAGTTCCCCCAGCACCATTTATTGAAGAGGTAGTCTTTTCCTCAGTGTATGGTTTGGTGCCTTTGTTGAAGATCAGTTGACTGTAAGTATGTGGGTTGATTTCTGGATTCTCTATTGTGTCCCATTCATCTGAATGTCTGTTTTATTTCAGTACCATGCTGTTTTGCTTATTATAGCTTTGAAGAACAATTTGAAGATAAGCAAGTGTTAGGCCTCTGGCTTTATTTTTTGCTCAGGATTTCTTTGGCCCTTCAGGCTCTTTTATAGTTCCAAATGAATATTAGAATTGTTTTTTTCTATTTCTGTGAAGAATGTCATTGGTATATTGTTCTGAATCTGCAGATTGCTTTGGATAGTATAGACATTTTCACAATGTTAATTCTTTCAATCCAGTAGCATGGAATATCTTTCCATCTTTTTTAGTTCTCTTTAATTTCTTTCAGTAGTGATTTTTAGTTCTTATTATAGAGGTCTTTAACCTCCTTGGTTAATTTGATTCCTAGGTATTCTATTTTTTGGTGGCTATCATAAATGGGCTTGCTTTCTCGATTTTTTTTTTTTTTTGCTAGTTTATTTTTGGAATATTAAAACAGTTCTGATTTTTGCTTGTTGACTTTGTATCCTCAACTTTACTGGAATTGTTATCAACTCTATGTTTTTTTGTAGAGTCTTTCAGGCTTTTCTATATATAGGATCATGTCATCTGCAAACAGGAAAAGTTTATCTATGTCTTCTTCAATCTGGATGCCCTTTATTTCTTTCTCTTGCCTGATTGCTCTAGCTAGTACTTCCAAGCCTATGATAAATAGGAGTGGGAAAGTGGGAGTCCTTGTCTTGTTCTTTCTTAAGGGAAAAGCTGAGAGGAGGATATCATTCAGGATTATAATTGTGGTGGGTTGGGTTTGTCATATATGCCTTTTATTGTGTTGAGATACTTTCCTTCTATACCTAATTTGCTGAGAATCTCAATTATGCAGAGATGTCGAATTTTGTCAAATGCTTTTCCTGTGTCTCTTGAGATAATCATAAATTTTTTGTCTTGATTTTGTTGATGTATACCACTATATCAACCTGTGTATGTTGAACCATGCTTGCATCCCCTGGATGAATCACACTTGATCATGGTGTGTAATTTTTTTGATGTGTTGTTGTATTCTGTTTGCTAATATTTTATTTTTCCATCTATATTCATCAAAGATATTGGATTATAGTTTTCTTTTCTTTTTTTTTGTATCTTTGTCTGTTTTTGGCATCACACTGATGCTGGCCTCATAGAGTGAGTTTGGGAGAATAGCCTCTGTTTCAATTCTTTAGAATAGTTTGAAGAGAATTGGTATTAATTTCTCTTTAAAGGTTTGGTAGGATTCAGCAGTAAAGCCATCTGGTCCTGGGCTTTTCTTTTTTGGAAGGCTGCTGATTATTGCTTCAATCTCATTGCTTATTATTGATCTGTTCCAGTTTTATGTCTTCTTGTTTCAGTCTTGGTAGTTTGTATGTGTCTATAAATGTATCCATTTCCTCCAGGTTTTCAAATTTGTTGGCATATATTTGCTTATAATAGTTTCTGATGATTCTTTCTATTTCTGTGGTTTTGGTTGTACTGTCTCCTTTTTCATTTATGATTTTTGTTACTTGTTTTTCTCTCTTCTTCTTTTTTTTTTTAGTTAGCCTAGCTAATTATTTGTCTATTTTATGTATCTCCTCAAAAAACCAACTTTTTGTTTCATTGCCATTTGTATCAATTTTGGGGTCTCTATATCATTTAGTTCTGTTCTCATCTTAATCATTACTTTCTGTCAACTGATTTTGGGATTGTGTATTTTTTGTTTTCCTACTTCTTCAAGGTTGGTGTTAGGTCATTTATTTGAAGTCCTATTCTTTGATTGCATTTATTACAATACACTTCCCTCTTAGTACTGCTTTTGTAGCCTCTCACAGGTTTTGGTATAATGTGTCTTTATTTTTATTAGTTTCAAGAAAGTTTTTGATTTTGTATTTAATTTTTTCTTGGACTCATATGTTGTCCAGGAGCATGTTGTTTAATTTCCATGTGTTTGTATAGTTTCCAGAACTTCTCTTGTTACTGATTTCTAGTTTTAATCCACTGTAGTCTGAGAAGACTCTTGGACTGATTTCAGTTTTTAAAAATTTGTGACCTAACATGTGGTCAATCCTGTAGAACATTCCATGTGCTTTTTAGAATAATATATATTCTGTAGTTGTTGGATGAAATGTTCTTTAGATATCTGCCAAGTCTAATTGTTCTAAAGTGTGGATTAAATCCTGTTTTCTTGTTGATTTGTTGTTTAGATGATCTGTCCAATATTGAGAATGGAGTGTTTAGGTCCTCAACTATTATCATATTCTTGTCTATCTCTTTCTTTAGGTCTAATTAGTTTGCTTTATAAATATGGGTGCTCCAACATTGGGTACATACATATTTATGATTGTAATGTCTTCTTGCTGCATAGATCATTTTATCATTATAGAATGGGCTATTTTCTCTCCTTTTATACTTTTTGGTTTAATATTTATTTTATCTGATACAAGAATAGCTATTCCTGCTCATTTTTGATTTCCATTTGCATGGTATGTCTTTCTCAGTCCCTTCACTCTTAGTCTGTGTGTCTTTACAGGTGAGGTGAGTTTCTTGTAGACAGAATGTAGTTAGGTCTAGCTTTTTAATGCAATAATTAAAATGATTCTTTTAATGTGTCTTTTGAGAGGACAATTTAATCCATTTACATTTAGGGTTGTTATTGAGAGACATTGTCTTACTCCTAGCATATTATCAATTTTCATTGGAATGTTTTAAATATCTTTTGTTTTTTTCACTTTTATTGTTTATTTTCATGTTTCTTGGTTTTTTGATGTGGTGACATATAGTTTTTTTTTCCTTCTCCTTTGCATTTTTTTTCTACTAGTGGGTTTTGTTCTTGTGCATTCATGGTAGTGATTATCATTATTTAGATTCAAGACACAATACTCCCTTGAGGATATCTTGTATGTATGGTTGTGTGGTGGTGAACTGCCATAGTTTTTGATTGTCTGGGAAATATACTATTTCTCCTTCATTTTTTGAAGGACAGCCTTGGTGAATATAGTATTATTGGCTTTTTTGGTTTTTAGCATTTTGAATATATCATCCCATTCTCTTCTCAAAAGAAGTCTTCTGTAGTCTGATAGGGACTCCCTTAGTTTCTACTAGTTGTATTAAGGAAGGTTGGGTAAGAATACATTATCTTGGCTTTTGTTAACCTGAGAAAATATTTCTCCTTCATGTATTTTACTTTATTTTATTTTGATTATACATATTTTGGTTGTACAGTGTTGACTATCAGTATTTGTGTACAATATGTGATGATCAAATCAATATTATTAGCATATTTATTATTACAAATTGTAATTATTCTTTGTGTCTCTTACTGAATTTCTCTCTAACCATCTGCCCCTCCTGCTTTCCCAGCTCTAGTAACCATAGGTCTGTTATTTTCTTCTCCTTCATTTTGAAAGATGGTTTTGCTGGTATAGAATTCTTGGTTAATTGAGCAATTTAAATGTTTCATCATATTTGACTTGCATAGTTACTAAGGGGAAGTTTGTGATTGTCTTTTTAAAAAAAATGTGTTATTGTTCCTGTCTATGTGAGGTGACTTTTTTTTTTGTCGAGATTTTATTACAATGTGCCTTGGTGTGGTTTTTTTTTTTTTTTTTTTTTTTTTTTTTTTTTTTTTTTTTTTTTTTAGTTTTCTTTTATTTTGTTAATATACAATGTGGTTGATTATTGTGGCCCATTACCAAAACCTCCCTCCCTCCTCCTTCTCCTACCTCTCTCCCAACAAACTCCTTTCTGTTTGCTTGTCGTATCAACTTCAAGGAATAGTAATTGTTGTGTCTTCTTCCCTCCCATCCTCCCCAGGTTGTTTGCATATTTATTTATTTATTTTTAGCTCCCACCAATAAGTGAGAACATGTGATATTTCTCTTTCTGTGCCTGACCAGTTTCACTTAATATAATTCTCTCTAGGTCCATCCATGTTGCTGCAAATGGCAGTATTTCATTCTTTTTTATATCAGAGTAGTATTCCATTCGGTAGACATACCATATTTTCTGTATCCACTAATCTGATGATGGACATTTGGGTTGGTTCCAACTCTTAGCTATTGTAATTAGTGCTGCAGTGAACATTGGAGAACAGGTATACCTTTGACTTGATGATTTCCATTCCTCTGGGTATATTGCCAGCAGTGGGATAGCTGGGGCATATGGTAGATCTATCTGCAATTGTTTGAGGAATCTCCATACCATTTTTCATAGAGGCTGCACCATTTTGCAGTCCCACCAACAATATATGAGAGTTCCTTTTTCTCCACAACCTCAACAGCATTTATCATTCACAGTCTTTTGGATATTAGCCATCCTAACTGGGGTGAGATGGTATCTCAGTGTGGTTTTGATTTGCATTTCCCAAATGCTGAGTGATGTTGAGCACTTTTTCATGTGTCTTTTGGCCATTCGTATATCTTCCTTTGAGAAATGCTTATTTAGCTCTTTTGCCTACTTTTTAATTGGGTTACTTGTTTTGTTCTTGTAAAGTTGTTTGAATTCCTTGTATATTTGGGATATTAATCCTTTGTCAGATGTATATTTTGCATATATTTTCTCCCACTCTGTTGGTTGTCTTTTAACTCTGTCAATTGTTTCTTTTGCTGTGCAGAAGCTTTTTAGTTTGATATAATCCCATTTGTTTATTTTTTCTTTGGTTGCCTGTGCTTTTGGGGTCATATTCATGAAGTCTGTGAACAGTCCTACTTCCTGAAGTGTTTCTCCTATGTTTTCTTTGAGTAGGTTTATTGTTTCAGTGTGTATATTTAATTCTTTGATCCATTTTGAGTTGATTTTGGTATATGGTGAGAGGTATGGATCTAGTTTCAATCTCCTGCATGTTGATATCCAGTTATCCCAGCATTATTTGCTGAAGATGCAGTCTCTTCCCCAGTGTACAGGCTTGGTGCCTTTGTCAAAGATCAGATGGCTTTAGGTGTGTGGGTTGATTTCTGAATTCTCTATTCTATTCCATTGATCAGTGTTTCTGTTTTTATGCCAGTACCATGCTGTTTTGATTATTATAGCTTTGTAGTATAGTTTAAAGTATGGTAGTGTTATGCCTCCAGCTTTATTTTTTTTAGTTTAAAGTATGGTAGTGTTATGCCTCCAGCTTTATTTTTTTTTGCTCAGAATTGCTTTGGCTATGCATGGTGTTTTGTTATTCCATAAAAATGTCTGGATAGTTTTTTGCATTTCTGAGAAAAATGTCATTGGAATTTTGATGGGGATTGCATTGAATTTGTATATCACTTTGGGTAGTATGGACATTTTCACAATGTTGATTCTTCCAATCCAAGGGCATGGGATATCTTTCCATCTTCTTGTGTCCTCTTTAATTTCTCTCAGCAGTGGTTTGTAGTTCTCATTATAGAGATTTTTCACATCCTGGATTAGCTCAATTTCTAAGTATTTTATTTTTTTGGTGGCTATTGCAAATGGGCAAGATTTCTTGATTTTTCTTTCTGCATGTTCATTATTGGAGAATAGAAATGCTACTGATTTTTATGTGTTGATTTTGTATCCTGCTACTTTGCTGAAATTGTTTATCAGCTCCAAGAGTTTTTTTGTATAGGCTTTAGGCTGTTCGATACATAGGATCATGTCATCTGCAAAGAGAGAAAATTTGATTTCATCTTTTCCAATCTGGATGCCCTTTATTTCCTTCTCTTCTCTGATTGCTCTGGCTAGTACTTCCAACACTATGTTGAATAGGAGTGGTGAGAGTGGGTGTCCTTGTCTAGTTCCTCTTCTTAAAGGAAAAGCTTTCAGCTTTTCCCCATTCAGGATAATATTGGTGGTGGGTTTACCATATATGGCTTTATTATGTTGAGATACTTTCCATCTATACTTAACTTATAGAGAGTCTTTATCATGAATAAATGTTGAATTTTGTCAAATGGTTTTTCAGCATCTATAAAGATGATCATGTGGTCCTTGTATTTGATTTTATTGATATCATGTATCACATTTTTGATTTGCATATGTTGAACCAACCTTGCATCCCTGGGATGAATCCCTCTTGATCATGGTGTATAATTTCACATATGTGTTGCTGTATTCTTTTAGCTCTTATTTTATTGAGGATTTTTGCATCTATATTCATCAAGGATATTGGCCTGTAGTTTTCTTTTTTAGTTGTATGTTTACCTGGTTTTAGTATCAGGGTGATGTTTGCTTCGTAGAATGAGTTTGGGAAAATTGCCCCTGTTTCAATCTTTTGGAATAGTTTGTAGATAATTGGTGTCAGTTCCTCTTTGAATGTTTGGTAAAATTCTGCTGTGAATCCATCTGGTCCTGGGCTTTTCTTTGTTGGGAACCTTCAGATAACTGCTTTAATCTCTTTTATTGTTATTGGTCTGTTCAGATTTTCTAAATCTTCCTGGCTCAGTTTTGGTAGCTTGTGTGTGTACAGAAATTTATCAAATTCCTCTAGATTTTCAAATTTGTTGGCATATAGTGGTTTATGGTAGTCTTGAATGATTCCTTGTATTTCAAATGTATCAGTTGTAATATCACCTTTTTCATTTCTAATTTTTGTTATTTGGATCTTCTCTCTTCTTTTTTTAGTTAGCCATGCTAATGGTTTGTCAATTTTGTTTATCTTTTCAAAAAACCAACTTTTTGATTCATTGATCTTTTGTATTGTTTTTTTGTTTTCAATTTCATTAAGTTCTCCTCTGATCTTAATGATTTCTTTCCATCTGCTAACTTTGGGTTTAGATTGTTCTTGCTTTTCTAGTTCTTTAAGGTGATGTGTTAGGTTGTAAGGCTGGTCGTGTGGTATTGAACTCCTGCAGTTTTTGTTTGTCTGAAAAATATACTATTTACCCTTCATTTTGGAAGGATAGCCTCGCAGGGCAGAGTATTCTTGGCTGGCAATCTCTGTCTTTCAGTAGTTTGAATATATCACCCCATTCCTTTCTGGCTCTTAGCATTTGTGATGAAAAGTCTGATGTTAGTCTGATTGGGGCTCCTTTATAGGTGATTTGACACTTTTCTCTTGCAGCTTTTAAGATTCTCTCTTTGTCTTTGAGTTTTGCCAATTTGACATGTCTTGGAAAAGACCTTTTTGGGTTGAATATGTTTGGGGATCTTTGAGCTTCCTGAATCTGAAGATCTGTGTCTTTTCCTATACCTGGGAAGTTTTTTGCCACTATTTCTTTAAATATGTTTTCAATGTAATCTCCTTTTTCCTCCCCTTCTAGAGTACACATGATTTGGATATTTGAGTGCTTAAGGTTGTCTGATATCTCAGATTTTCTTCAATGTATTTAGTTCTTTTTTCTCTTTCTTTTTTGTCTGCCTGTGTTATTTCGAATAGCCCATCTTCAAGGTGGGTCAGAAGTTATCTCTTCTACTTCTGCAAGCCTGCTGGTTAAACTCTCTGTTGTGTTTTTTATTTCATTGAATGAATTCTTCAGCTCTGCAAGGTCTGCTACATTCTTTTTCAGGGCATTGATTTCCTTGTACATTTCTTCTTTCAGGTCCTGTATACTTTTGCTAGTTTCATCGTGTTGTCTATCTTAGTTTTCTTGTATCTCATTTAGTTTCCTTAGAATTATCACTTGAAATTCCTTGTCAGATATTTCAAGGACTTCTTGTTCTATAGGATCTAGAGCTCAAGAGTTATTACCCTTTGGTGGTGTACTTTCTTGATTTTCATATTTCTGGCATTTTTCCTTTGATGTTTAGTCATTGTGGCAGGGGATTTCACAGTCCACTGGCTTGACACTATTGTCTGGCTAGGATGCTGCTGGGGCTGCCAATTTGGTATGGCTGCCTCAGTGACTTCTCGGTTGCCCACTAGTGCCTTGGGTGCGTGGTTGCCTCAGATCTTGGGCCTCTCAGGGGAGGCGCCTCTCTGGTCAGCACATACTCATCTGGGCTGGGGATGGAGTCAGGTGGTGGTGGCAAGGCCTACTTGCTGAGCTGTGCACTGGTGCCACAGGGCAGGTAGTCTCTGAGGATCATAGGCCTCTCTGGTTGGGTGCCTCTCTGATCAGCGTGCACTCAATGGAGCTGGGGATGGAGTCAGGTGGCAGTGGTGAGGCCTACCTGGTGGGTTGCATGGTGGCACCGCAGGGCTCGTGGTCTCCACACATCTCGGGCTTCTCCAGCTGGGCACCTCTCTGATTGGCGTGCACTCAGCAGGGCTGGGGATGGAGTCCCTTGGTGTGGTTTTCTATGTGTGTATGGTTCATTGAGCTTCTTGGATGTGTGAGTTAATAATTTTCAACAAACTTAGAAAAGTATTACCTATTTTTAAAAAAATATTTTCTCTCTCCTTACTCCCTTCTTCTTTGATGCAAGCAAATTGCACATCTGTTTGATGAATTTATATTGTTCTGCAGGTCAGTGAAACAATCTTCATGTTTTTTTCTCTCAGTTTTTCTTCCTGCTCATCATTTAATGCTTTCTACTGCTATGACTACAAGGGCCCTAAATTTTTCTTCTGCAATGTACAATCTTCTGTTAACGCTACCCAGTGAATGTTTTAAATCTCAGATATTGAATTTTCCTTCTCAAAATGTTCCATTTTTAAAATATCTTTTTTCTTTTCTCCCTATATTCATAGATTACTTTAGGTACTGCAAGATATTTGTAATAGCTACCTTAGCATCTATGTCTGCTAATTCGACCATCTCTGATATTTGTTGATCTTTTTTCTATTGACTGATTTTTCTCTTATATATTGATCACATTTTCCTGTTTTATGACATAGATCTAATAATTATTTGATGCTGGGAATTATGTAGCTTACATTGAGGAGTTTCTGGATTTCACTGCCTTGGTTCAAAAAGAGTTCTGCTTTGTTAGCACATAGATTTAATTTATTTGCTCTTTAAGCTAATATTTTTAGGCATGTTTTAAGGTTTTTTTTTTTTTTTTTTTTTTTTTTTTTTTTTTGGTAGCCTTCATTTTAAGGGGTATTTAACCCTACAACTAAACTTGAGCCTTTTTGTGGTCTCTATTGAATAGTTTGTTTAGTCAATGAGGACACCACACTATTGCAGGTGGGAGTTCAAATAAATTCTGACTGTGAGTGAGGAATGGGAATCATTTAGCTTACTGTTTCCCAGTTTTTCTTTGCCCAGCTTCCTGGAGTTTCTTTCTACACATACACATCTTACCATATGGCAAAGATGCAGGGGAGCTCTGAACACACTTCTGAAGCCACTTTTCTGCATAGATCCCTTTGATCTGGAACTCTATTCCAAAACTTCCTTAGACTCCATGAACTCTGATTGTATCTCCTCAAGTCAGATAGTCTTTCATGCTCTCCTTGGGATCCTTCTCCTTCCTCTGTGATATGGAATGTTCTTCTAGAAAGAAACGGAGGCAAACATAAAACTCACCTGGTTAGTTTTCCTTTTCGAAAGGATCACAGACGTGTTGCCCGTTGTCCAATATCTAAAACAGGTGCTTCATATTATCTTATCCAATATTCTAGTTGCTGAAGACAGAAAGATAAATCTGGTACCTTTTGCTCTAGCATAGTCAAAACTTGGAGTCTTTTAAGCTATTCTTTTTAGAGTGTTCATTTTGTACCTTAAATACCTTTTAAAATAATCGATCCTTATAGTGTCGGTAGATATGTAATTGTATCATGTAATGATAGAATGTTTACCTCTTCTTTCAAACATTTAAATTATTATTGTTTATCAGGAGCAGCAATGGTTATCTGTTAAATATCACTTCAGAGACACAATAGTCTTCACCCACCCATGACAACTTGCTTAGCTTCAGAGAAATTATTATGGTGAGACTACAACATAGCATGCTTGGTGACATCATCACAGATGTCCCTTAACTCCTAGTCAAACCTTTTGAATGTTCCCAAATCACACTAATTTTGGATTTATTTAGTCATGGAAAATGAGACTGAGTACATGTGGACCAAATTCAGGTCCATTCAGATTTTATACCGTGGTAGTCCTGTTGCTGCCTAAAGAGGACAGGACTTCCTCCCACTCTCCAGTGTAGCTGCATCTTATCACCACTGCTAATTTACTATTATATATAAAGATAATGATAACTTACAGGTGCCTGGTATGGTATAAAAATTTATCCATTTTATTCAGTTGTTCTAAACTTACAAAAAAGATGTGCAATTATCTCTCATAATTTAAACAAAAAGTTTTTTTGGCTGTGGTTATTTGCTCTTCCTCACTTCATATTTTGTGTATTGCACTGCTTTGCCTTTCAAGAACCAGAAGAGCTGTTGTTGTATTTTTACACCTTCTAATTCATTAATTTCTGCTTTCATTCTTACAGCTTTATTCTTTATGCTTTCTTTGATATTTTTATTTCTTTTTTGTTTTCTAATTTTGGTTGTTTACTACACTTTCTTATTTCATGATTAGTAATAGAATGTTTTCGACTAGTAATATTCACAGAATTACAGCTTTGTCCAAGTACCCTTCCTTCCTTCCTTCCTTCCTTCCTTCCTTCCTTCCTTCCTTCCTTCCTTCCTTCCTTCCTTCCTTCCTTCCTTCCTTCTCTTTCTTTCTCTTTCTTTCTTTCTTTCTTTCTTTCTTTCTTTCTTTCTTTCTTTCTTTCTTTCTTTCTTTCTTTCTTTCTTTCTTTCTTTCTTTCTTTTTTCATTTTATTAATGGGAGCCTTGCACCCTTCTGTCACTGGCTGTGAAGAATACAAATTCTGTTTCTTAAAGAAGCAAATAGGGATGCTAAACAGTAGCATATACCTAAACAGACTGTTGAGAGATAAACATTGAGACTCAAAATTCTATTTATAGCCAAGATGTGTTTTATATGTTAAGATAATCATTAATAAATTTTTCTCAATGATGGCAATTGCAATACCAATAATAGAAGTTTGATGTTTTGTGCTTATTTAAATTATTTTATTTAATTTTCAGAAAGCCCTTTATGATAAAGATGGGACCACAGAGGCTTGTGTTGTCACACAGACTTTTATAAAGCACAAATGTTTTCCAGCATCAAGCTTGGCTCATAATTAGCAAATGAACTAAAAAAGAGAGAGCAGTGCACACAGCATCAGTATTTTAGAGGGCTTTGCCAATCAGACACAACTTCCTCTGTGTCCTTTCCATACCAGGAGTGGCTGTGTTTAGGTCCAGTCTGCAAAGGGCAGCCACTAACCCCAGCTTCCCTAGCTTTATCCTTCTCTAATCATCCAGCTCTAGCTGGGCTGCCTGTCTGACTCCTTTCTTTAGTGCAGCTGCAGTTCATACATTAAAGGCTTATTTTCAAAATACAATTTAGACCACAAGGTACAGCTTGCCACAAGCATCCTTGGATCCGTAATCCACACATAGCAACCCCAGCAAAGAACCTTCATTTTCATAGACTGTACATTCTGCTAGAGAATGATACAAGGTCTTTGATGAGGTGTCCAGGTTCCCTCTGGTGGCTTGATGACAGACATACTGTTAATACATTCCTTCCCAGTAGTTATCATAACTATCCTGATTTGTGGCAATGTCTGAAGCATTTGATCTTTGATTAGTGGGTCCCATATAGAAAAGTATCATAACCTGCATGAGTGTTGTTCAGTCGCATGGCATTTCTAGATTTTTGTTAAAAAAGAAAAAATGGATTCAGACATTTGAAATATGGACTGAGATACCTGGTAGAATGTCACCTTTGGCTGTGTTGGTGGTCGTTACCTAGGCCTCAACTTTGCAACAGTAGATGGGTCATGCCACACTCAGCTAGATCAATTCTCAGCCTTTCTCTACCACTGGCATGCAACACAACCTATGCTTGGCATATGGCGATTTGTTAACATTTTAGCTGAATTCTTTTTACCTGCTTATATGGTTCCCTAAATGTTTCGCCAGTGTTCCTGTCCTGCCTGTCTTGCAGGGACCTTTCTTTCCATAGATTTTGAGCTAGAGGGTTGCCCTGAAATCCCAACTCTCCTCTGACTTAAATAAGTTTTAATTTTGTAGTTTTTCAAATTTTTTTCTTTTTGGTTTGGAAGGGAGCAATGTGCCTTGCATTTTGGCATCTTGGGTAGAAGCTGGAAGTTCCTTGACAAAAGATTGATAAGCCCATCAGTGGAAGAGGGAAATAAGACACACCTAAAGGAAGAGACATCACAGGACTACTGAAAGGCCAATGTTCCTTTAAATGTAATGACAAAGAGCATTCGCCCTTATTTGGTATGTAGAAAAAAGTGACATCATATTATTATTTTATGCATATTATTATTATGCATAGTATGCATAGCTGCTCAAACACACTCACCTACATAAGTAAATAAATTTATATGTAATGTTGGAGTTTAAGACTAACATTTCAGAAATACAGTTTTTCTCAGTATTTAAGAATGGTTTTTATTAACTGAATTCAAAGTACCTCCTTTATGATTTCATTTTATATCTCAAGCTCTTTTTGGTTTTTCTATTCCTGTGGTTTTGCCCTTGGGCTTGGTCTTCTTCAAAGACCTCAGTAATTCAGCTCTCATATTTAATTATAGAAAGAAAGGAGTGAGCTTGAATGTTTATAATAAAATATTCAGAAATCTCTAGGAAGCTTGGCCCCAGCATTATACTTCTGCCTCCTATCTGCAGATGACTAGATGTCTGGGTTGTTAAATCATTATTCATCATTGCCACAATCCTGAGATGTCTGACTGCTGTATTGGTGTTGCACAGGGAACTGTACGAAGGAAACTTTCAGAAGTGGAAGAGGATATGTATCCAATCTTTTCTTAAACTTTAGAAAGAGATTTTTATAAGAAATATTTATAGGTAGAGCAATACCTATGGTAGGTAAATAAATTTGTATATAACTTCAAGATAATAATCACATAAGATTATATTTTCTCACTTTACATTTCCCTTCAAAATAACATCTCCTAAAAATATGAGTTCATTTACAAAAATGAACAAAATGGGAGTTCATTTACATTTGAATCTTTATCAATACATAGTATTGTTTTTTTATAAATAAACTTTTGATTTTTAGAATAGTTTTAGAGAAAATTTGTAGAGACCAGTCATAGTTCTTACTTCATTTCCTCTGCTATTCTATCACTATAG
Organism: Galeopterus variegatus; assembly: GCF_000696425.1. Classification (NCBI taxonomy): domain Eukaryota; kingdom Metazoa; phylum Chordata; class Mammalia; order Dermoptera; family Cynocephalidae; genus Galeopterus; species Galeopterus variegatus. The sequence continues at coordinate 80,903 of NW_007730113.1, read as the reverse complement.
GGTTCCCCGACCGTTCCATCACTGTAGGATTCTCTATTGTTCTGTCACTATAGAATTTCCATCACTACAGAGTTTCCTTCTTGTTCCATCACTGTAGAGTTCCCCTATTGTTCTATCATTAAAGGGTTCCCCTCTTGTTCTACCACAGTGAAATTTCCTATTGTTTCATCACTGTAGGATTTCCTATTATTTCCAAACCTTTGCCAAGAACTCAGAAAATCATCACAGCTCATTATCCAGCTGACTTTGCTCTATTATCACCTACACAGCTAAATTTCTTTTCATTTTAGATCTTGAATATATTGAGCCTTGCCTTTACTTGGACAGTTAATAAAAAACACTGCTGCATTGTTGCCCTATATAAAAGCCAGACCAAGTTTGTGCTCCCTCTCCCACACCCTAATTGATTAAAGAGCTTTTGCAGGCTCTACGGTGCCTTCGGTATTTTCAATTTTGGGTAATCCTTGTTTGGAGATACACAGACAAGGCCTGCTTGGGCCATTTCCCCTAGACAGGTTTGTCAAGCTGCAAAGGTTGTCGGCAGGGATATCGGGATTACTGAACAGTATGAAATGTACTTTCACGCAGGTGGGAACAGCTTAGCACAAACATCATGAATTAGTAAGTACAGCTGTGTAAATATGAAGCTCAAATATTGCTGAAGAGTTTGAAAACATCTACAAATCTTGCCTTTTTATTCTTTACTTACCTTAATCGTGAGGGACAAAGGAGGCTTCTGGTTACTTTAAAAGGCTTGAGTCTCAGATTTCTTTTCCTTTCCCTTTAAAATTATTTTTTGATATTTTTTTTCTCCTTTTATCAACTTCTTGTTTTACGTGTTTCTTAGTGAAAAGAACTCATAAACATTGGGAATATACCAGACAGTATATATAATAATTCATTCAATGTTCACCACAACCCATGGTGAGGTATTATCATTATTATTATCATTTTACAGATGGAGAAACTGAGGCCAAAATAAGTCTGTCCTCCCCTCCTTGGCTTGCTGTATCGTGCTGAGGCCTCCATCATACTGGCCACCATTCGGTTGTCCCGCCTGATCAGCATGACACCGTCAATGCAGTGGATCAGT